>NC_069075.1:11174738-11474738 GCF_025698485.1 Gossypium arboreum | reverse complement strand
ATTTTTCCTTAATTAGCTATCTAAACAATAAAATTTCTTAACCAAAAATTAATATGACTTTAATGACTCCATAAATATTCTATAAATAATATTTGTGAGTCGACACGATGAAAATTTGTAGTCCTGAAACCACTGTTCCGTCACCACTGAAAAAAATGTGCTATTACATTTTCAATATCCTAATCATTGATTCAAAATTAGGTTTAGCCTTTAGCATTGCATGAGGTAAAACTTTTTCCATTATTCTTTCCAGTTCAAGTAAATAACCAACCTTGAATCCCATATCTGCATTAAAAGTTCCAACATTGTGCAAATCTACCATACTTGAAATCAACGCAACATTTTCTTCCGAAACTCATTTCCTTTTGGTTCCTCAAGATTTTTTTGGAAGTTGCAATGGATTGTGAAAATTCCTGACATATTTTTAAAGAAAATTTCACACAATCAATTAATAGATAAAAAATTCAATTAATACAAGTCTAGTTAATACAAAAATACCGTAAACACAACATCAAAGATAAATAAAATAACATTAAGTCTTTCAAACATCACTTTTGGCCCCATTAATTTATAAATGCTTGTCATTCATTAACAATTAATTTGCTAGTTCCATCTTCTAATTTTCCCATGCATTAGTTGGATGGATATTGATTATATTAGGTTCATCATCCTCTATCACATTCGAAAATTAATTTTTTCCTTCAAACAATAAGCTGGTTATAGCAATTAAGAACATTCTAACCGCCAATTCTTCCTCTGGTAGCTGGTCCCGGTATGACCTACAAACCAACCCTTACCGATTATCCAACCGAGATACACGCATTCTCAATTCAAGATTCTGGCAACCTTACATTTTGAAAAACCCAACTTGAATTAACGGCCTCAACCGTAGGTGTTGTTGAAACCTAATCAATTCTCCCTTGATTTGTCCTTAAAGATCCAAATACAATACAGCCGACTCATTTCCTCAACTGCCTGCAAACATGACTCCAACCCCACACGCTTTTTTATTTGAAATCGAGTTAACTTTAAGGGATGAATTTGTCAATCCCGATAATTAGGAAAAATAATAAAATATCGATTGAAAGGATTTTTAGAATAGATACGTATCTCACGATTCTTAATCTAAAAGAATACTTGCTTAAAGCTAAGCTAGAATTTAGTGAAACATGAATTTAATCATGCTTTGGTTGGCTATAGAGTGGATTTGAATGAAAATGGTGGAAGTTGAGAAGAGAAAGGACTTGGAAAACAATTAAACAAATTTTGCAAAAACAAAGGAAATGAAAATGGGGTAGCAGTGGCTACTGACGCATGGAATTTGGAAGGGAATTTAATTTCAAGTGAAGTCAAGTTTATTTTCAAGCTACCACAAAGGCCCTCTTTATATACATATGATTTACTAAATTTGGTCTAACTACCCACCACACAAAATTAAAATTAAATAAAAATAAAATCAGATTTTCTTCTAATTTTAATTTTTACAAAGTCAAAATAAATCTGATGACTCCTTGACTACTTCCAAGTTTCTGATTCGGCCCCACTTTATTAACTATTCTACAAATTTGTCCTTTTTTTTTGCTCATTTTTGAGTCATAACATCCCAATTGCATTCTTGACAACATTAAAACATAAAATCACTAATTTAGCGGGGATCAATTCAAGATTTAGTCAATTTAAACACAAAAGATCATGCAAATTTAACATGTTATCAACATTACTATTTAAACATTCTTTTAGCCCCGTTTCAATAAGATCAAGACTCATTTCAATTCAAATAAAATTATGAAGTAAGCAACAATAAATAATGATTTGATTGTGCACCATTACAGGATAAAATGATGGACTCCTAAGTATACCTCATCTAAGTTTTAATAAACTAAAATATCTTTCAATAACATTGCGCGCTGATGCATGCTTTAAATTGAAAAATTCTTTTGGAGTACTTGGTTAGTGACCTTGATGCCGTTCATTCAAATAATATCTTTGTCCCCTAAAAGGTGCAAAAAAATCCCTCACAATTTGTATAACCAATATTAACTAGTTAATAACAACCTATATTAAGAAAACACTATTTATCAATCTCTTGTTTTCAATATTAGTATGATCTAAAAAAATAACTAAACTTCCTCCATGTCTATGTCTCCTAGTAATGACATCTCGAAGAGCTCATCCATCAACATCAGAACCTTCTCAACCAAGAAGAACATATATCTTCAAATCATAGTATAAATCAATCTCAAAACAAAATGTGATGCATATATCTTCAAAGCACATAATGCAAAGCTAAAAAGAATAACTATAATGAGAAACGGCAATGCTCAGAAAGCCTTCAAAGTCGATATATATATATGAGATGGAGAGAAGGTTAAAGAGTTAAATGCAAATAAGACATTACCAGAATTATATTCTATCCAATAATTGAAGCGGAATGTATTGAAGGATGTTTTCTTAGATGGGAATATCAATGTAGGTTTTCTTATTTCTTCCAAGAGAGCTTATAACCTTAGAACCATGGAAGAATGATTGAAATGACAATAGGTAATTATTTTGGTAACTTTGAAGTGCTACTGGTTTATGTTCTGGTAATGTAATTTTTTATGGTAGAGTTAACAATCTTGACCAGGATCATATTAGAGAGAATTAAGTTAAAAGTCTCACAGATCTTCAATACTAATTTCAGTAACCGTAAGAAAAAAATCAAATAATTTAATTGCAAAAGAGCTTATAGTGATTCAGTGAATACAAGAGGCTTAGTTATGGGTGGAGCAAGCAAGCCAAGGGGCTAAGGGAGTAGTGCTAGTGGTCGGAGGCGAAGCAAGCAAGGGAGGTTGGGATGAGAGGCAAAAATAAAAATACAATTTCAATACTAAAAAAAGAAGAAGAAAAAGTAAAGCAATATGTTTGAAGAAGTAAAACAACATGCCCATAGCACAATGAATAAGAAACACATAAATAACATAACCCAACAAAGAAGAAAAAGCTAAATAGGAATATTTCATGATGTGAAATAGGAGATGACTAGCATTTCGAATTTAAAGGAATTTATGTTTTTTGGTTTCATAGTTTAGGGATTCATCAGCTGACAGTTGGTCTAGATCATTGGTCCAGATACAACTCCACGAATGAGTTTCTATTTGGTTTCAATGATTTTTAACTTGTATTCATTGTCTTGCTCTGCTTAGCTTTGTTACAGGAAAAAGGTTGCATTTAACTAGAAACTCATGGTGTCAGGGTTTATTCCAAGAAATCCACTAATTACTTCTTCAACTATGCTTGTAGGTACCACTGAAGACACATGAAAAGAAGTCTATCTCAAAGTTTTTCTCAACAATGAAAGTTAAAAAGGAACAAGTATCAAACATGGAACAAAGTGTGTGTGATGAATATGTCAAAACAAATTTGCAGAATAACTTAAAGGAGGAACCTAAAAGCACAGATGATAGACTTGCATCCTTAACAGATAAAACCGTTCACCTTTTTTAGTAATCTATTCACCATTCACTTTAGCATACTCTAAATGACAACAAAATCAATCACTCGTAAAATAAAACCAATCAAATGCATTGCAAATAACTTCAATTAACAACAAGTGCTTTCTTTCACACAACAAATGAATAAGAACACCAAAAGAACACATGCAACCCCAAATCCCCCTTAAAAACGCTTCTTTTCCTTTGATTAATTAATGCTTTTAACAATTTAAACCCAAAATAAAACAACTTCCAATTTCCTGTTAGAACGAGCCAACAAAGCCTATATACTTAATCATGAAGTAAAGGAAAAAAAAAAAAAAAGAAATCACCTACTAATAAAAAAACATAAAGGTCTTTTTTTTAAATGGTGCAATATAAAACCAAAAGAGCTAAAAATCAGTAAATGAATGATATTAAGTTATTAACATACAAGGAAAATGATCATAGTTTATATGAAGAAAAATACCTGAAACTAGGTTAAAACTTCTGGGTTTGTTACAGAAAACAAAGAAAGAAAGGAGAAGCCTTTGTAAATTTTTATTTAGAGAGAGAAAACAAGAAGTAGCTTTCTTCTTGCCTTTCTCTATGGCATGCTCGAGAAGAATTTGGGGCTAGTGGCCGAAGACGAAGCAAGCAATAAAGGCTGGGTGAGAAGGGCTGTCGGGTTGAGTGAGGAAGGTTTCAGAACGGAGAAAAACAAAGGTGAGTCTCTTCTTGCCTTTCTATATGGCATGCCCGAGAAGAGTTTAGGGCTAGTGGCCGGAGGTGAAACAAGCAATGGAGGCTGGGTGAGCACGGTTGTCGAGTTGAGTAAAGAAGGTTTCAAAATGATAAAAGGTAAAATTGAAATTTTTGAGACTAATTTCTTATTCCACACGTCCTGAATGACCCATTCAGTGGGGAGGGCAGGGAACAATGCTTTCTCTTCCCTGAGTAAGCCCATATTCAACACGGGCTGACAATTGCGATAAACCAAACAATAGTGCGGTGATGAGCCCATTGAATTGGGCTATAATATATTCATTCTCCTCCAACCAAACATGCTCTTAAAGTAAAGGACAGTAACCAACGACCAACAGTTGAGTAATTCATGTTAAAAAGGGAAATCCCAAAGCTGAGCAGAGCCGTTGGATAAGTAGTAAGTGATCGAAATAATCAAATCGCAGAAAATATCGGAAAAGAAGCCAAATCAACCAAAACTCACCTTTGTTTAAACATTCCAAAACATTAACTGAAAAAGTGACTGAAAAACTTGGAGCGATTTTCTTTTTTAGTGAAAGAATAGGAATTTGTATAAGCAAGCCGGGCGGTGCGACGAGCAGAGCCGTCGCACAGAGGCTCAGGCATCCCGCAGCACAACCTGATAGTACTTCTACATCATCAATCCTCTACGATAAGTCATCGTCTACCAAGATGAAGGGGCTTTTCAAATCCAAGCCGCGAACTCCCGTCGATATCGTGCGCCAAACGCGTGATCTCCTCAGCTTCGCCGCCCGCTCCTCCGAAAGTCGTGAATCCAAGCGGGAAGAGAAAGTTCGTTACTGAAAACACCTTTTACTCATAGCATCTTAATTGTTTCGACTTGGTTTTATTGCTATTCGATTTCTTTTCTTTGTTGATCTGGATCGCCCCCTTTGGATTTTGATGACGGCAGCATGTGATATAGTTACTATTGGAATCGAATATGTATGATTTTGTTGTGCCTGAGCAGTTATTGGATTTGCCGAAATTAACATAGGTTCGGTGTCTAATCCTTATATTTTAACTTAATCTTGACGCAGATGGCAGAATTGTTTAAGAATTTAAGGGAGTTGAAATCTATTCTTTATGGAAATAGTGAATCTGAGCCAGTCTCAGAAGCTTGTGCACAACTGACTCAAGAGTTCTTCAGAGAGAATACGCTGCGGCTCTTGATCACTTGCCTTCCTAAATTGAACTTAGAGGTAACTGATTGACTATAAAGTTAAGATGACTTAACTTACTCAACAATGTTTACATGAGGAATTTCCTTGGCAAGAGTTGTTGTTGTCCCCGTTGTTGCTTCTATGATTATTTGACAAGTGGCTTCCTTTGCAGGCAAGGAAAGATGCCACTCAAGTTGTTGCCAATTTGCAAAGGCAACAAGTGAATTCGCGGTTGATTGCTTCTGATTACTTGGAAGCGAACTTAGATCTTTTAGATATTTTAATAGCAGGGTAAGTGGAAATCTTAAAAGGTTTATTACTTTACTTTTTATAGGTTGGTTTTCAATGTAACTTCAATGGTTCGTTGGATCTTTGTCTTTGTGTTATCAAGTCTTGACAACTTAATGCCAGAGCTAAGATGATAAGTTACTGATAGTTTGCAGCATTTTGTTTGGTTCTTTGATTAAGCAAAAGAGACTATGGCGGCACTTCCATTACTGGGTTCTTCTTATCGATGGACTCACTTATGTGCCTAACATTTGCCATGTTTATATTGGAGCTATAATCCTAAGATGATATCTGGTTTATGCAATATTTTGGCTATGCTGGAAAATTGAGGTTTATTTTGTATCCATCATTTGATCACAGTATTCTGATTTTTAAATGCTGTTTACTCAGTTATGAAAACACAGACATGGCTTTACATTATGGTGCAATGTTGAGAGAATGCATACGGCATCAGACTGTTGCAAGGTGAGAAAATTCAACCTAGTTAACTTATGCCTTCATGACTTGGCATCTCTTCTTTTAAGTGAATATAAATGAATACCCCGATTCTTTTTCTAATTCCTCTTTCTAATCAGCAGTGTTTCCATCATGGTTGCGTTCAAGCAGCAATCTTCTCCAATATTTACCTTTGAAATGTTTTCTTCTATAATATGTATTCTTTTTACATTTGAAAGAGAGCCTCAACTCCTAAAGTTTGCATTGAAAGGTTTCAAATTAATGGAAGATTTTTGGATATATTATTAGCTCTATGTGTCCTGTTTTGTTTGATTTACAGATATGTTTTGGAGTCACAGCACATGAAGAAGTTTTTTGACTATATACAACTTCCAAATTTTGACATTGCTGCTGATGCTGCTGCAACTTTTAAGGTTGTGTACTGCTGATCTAAGTACTATAATGATCTTGTTTCCTCCCATTTTCTGTCTGCTTCTTACTATTGCACTTTTCATTCTGCATTTGTCATTGGAATCTGGTCTCAGAACAACCTGTTGTTTGTTTTATTTTTTAAAGTAGGTAAGGTTTGCTTTTCAATTTTATGTTGATTGATGAAATGAAGATGCTTTTCAATTTCAGTTTTTCAAAAAGGTTGTTATTTGATGTTGAGTCATCTTCTCATGAACTTCCTCATCTTCCTCCATTCTTTCTTTAAGGGTTTTGAATTGTGCATCTGACTTCTGATGTTCTGTAATATCTTGTTTTCTTATAGGAGCTCTTGACAAGGCATAAGTCCACCGTAGCTGAATTTCTTTCCAAGAACTATGACTGGGTAAGTGTAGCTCCTCCATTCTTTCATCTTTTAAATTGTGGTGTTTTGATGCTAAATATGAGCAGGGTTCTAGGAAAATCTTTTCAGTTCACTATTATTTTTAGTACTTTTTTCACTCTCCATTATTATCAGCTTGAAAATTGCTTCAATTGGAATCACTTTATTTGCTCTTTCATTTTTGACTAGATATTTTATTCACATGGTTGTTGATTGTAATGGTGCTAGAAGTAGCTACATTAAGATCCCATTGATTTCTTCATATATAAATGTTAATGTTGAAAGTTTTCATTAGTTAGAGCTCAAAGAAACAAATCGTATTTGTTGTTTCAGTTTTTTGCAGAATATAACTCAAAGTTGCTGGAATCAAGCAACTACATTACGAGACGACAAGCTATCAAGGTATGCCCCTTGCTAAAAACAGTGACTATTTTAGTGATTCTTTTTCAATCGAAACAAAAACTTGTGCTTTTAAACATGCTTGAATTCATATAAGTTTTTAAGGGTTCATTTGCTGATTTCAAACTAGAAATAGGATGTTTGAGAAGTGTAAGGAGTGTAAAGATTGTCTTACCATTCGGGGATCCGAAACATCTATAGTTAGTTATGAGTATCCAAAAGTGTTGGTTAAGATTTGACAACTCAATCCAATTGAATTTCCTCTTTTAAATGCCAAAATCATAACAGTATGAAGGCCCTGTTATTTTTTGAGTTATGTGTCGGTGCAAATTGAAGTTCCAGTTTTAGTTGCTAGGGAGGCCTTTTCTATTATTCTTAATGTTTTCTCTTCTTAATGTTATAGTTGTTGGGAGATATTTTGTTGGACCGCTCAAATGCAGCTGTCATGACCAGATATGTGAGCTCAAAGGATAACTTAAGGATTCTTATGAATCTTCTAAGGGTACCACACTTCCTTCTGTTTCTTGCCTTCATGTTTTGTTTATTCCACATCATTTTGGAATGATAAAATTTTGAGAGTTTCGATTGCTTATTGTTATTTTATCTGGGTAATAAACTCTACCAGACTTGGTCTATTGCGCATCTTACATAAAGCTTTAAAAATGAAATAACCCTCAAACGAGTTGCTAATGACTAATATAAAAAATGTCTGGCATAAACTAGCAAAATTTTTTTCTTCGTGTAATTAATGTTTTAAGTATAATACTAGCCTGTAGCTATGAATATGATCATCCCGGTAGCTGCAATTACCAAGATTTTCTATGCTCAAGTATTAAAGACCTATGTTACTCGGACTCGGGAGTATGTTCATGTGGGTATGCTTCCGAAATGTTATGGTTAGAAACCTTTTTCTATATATTTGGAGGATCTTTAGAGGTCTTATCTCCATATCCATGCATTGGACATGAGTATTAGACAAAGTTGCTTGAAGAAAAATGAAGAGTCCGAGCAACATGGTTAAAGACCAACAATTATTTTCGAAATTGAGTTTAACCATACATAGTTCGCTTCAAGCAGCAACTAATGAATCCCTTTAATTGCAGGAATCAAGCAAGAGCATTCAAATAGAAGCTTTTCATGTTTTCAAGGTGTCATGTTAAATTTTTCCTCCTCTGGGGAACACATGATAATTTGATACGTTAAATTGCTCACTATATCTTTTTCTTACATCTTTTGTGAATCTCTCTACAGTTGTTTGCCGCAAAACAGAATAAGCCTCCAGACATTGTTAGCATACTCGTTGCCAATAAAAGCAAGCTTCTACGATTGTTTGCAGATTTCAAGACTAATAAAGGTACAAAAAGATACAAATGGTAGCATTGTTTTTCCTTGTAAATGTGTAGGCTTGGCACTTTATTTGTTGTTCCCTGTTTGATGTCTTACAGAGGATGAACAGTTTGAGGCGGACAAGGCTCAGGTTGTGAGAGAAATCGCTGCCCTTGAGCTTAGAGACCGCCCATAGTGAACTCTAGGGTACTGTAATCTCTTTTTGTCTTTTTTTTTTTTTGTTTTTTCTTCTTTTTTTTTAAAAAAAATAACTAACACAAGTTGACTGCACCATATAGTGATCTCGTGGTCCTCTCAGAGGACGTGTAATATGTAAAAGGAAAAAAAAAAAAAATCAATTGTGATCCTCTTTCTTAGAATCTTGGTTTTTGGTCATATGTAGTTTGCAATGTTTGGGATGAATGCCAATATAGACGTCTGTGGATGTATAGGTCTGGGATTATGGGAAAGGTTCTGAAGATAATACAATGTTATGAAGGTGAAAATAGAATAAGTCTCTGAGGTTAATTTATTCAGATAATTGATTCAAATCTACATTTTTTCCTTTTATTTGTTATAGTAAATTTTACTCTGCACCTGCGTTATAGTAATGTGGCCCGTGGTGGTTTTTATTTTTATTTTTATGAAGGTTCGATTCAAGTTTTATGGTAGGCTCTCTTTTTCATTTTCTCATTCCATTGTTATTTGAGTAGATCATGGGCTGGTTTAATAAATCTAAATATTTAGATTAAATTTTTAAGCTTAAGCTTGGTATATTTAGATTAAAATTTTAAGCTTAAGCTTGGTCCGATCTGACTGAAAAGTGAGTTTACTTTTTTTTTTTTGTTTAGTTTAACTCAATTTAGTAAAGGTAAATTCGGGTTTGACTTGGTTCAGTATTTTTTTTTAGATTATTTTTATTTAAAAATATTTTTAAAAAATATAATATACTAAATGCACTAAAATTGTTAAAACAATTTTTTCTAACACATTAAAAATACAAAAAGACACTGCCATGGATATAATAAATATTTTATTGTATTAGAAAACACAAATAAATATGATAAATATTTTATTGTATTAAATATAATTTTAAAATTTTATATTTTGGGTTGAGTTATTTAGTTAGGTAAGTTTTTTTTTTAAGTTTTGAATAATAAATTTAATTGTTATTGTATTAATGATTTAATATAAATATAAATATATTATTTAATATATAATTAATATGATATTTTTATAATATAATATATTCGGAGCGGATGAAATTTGGGTAAAAAAAATCTTTCTTAAAATCCGAACTATTGAGAATGAGTCTTCTAAGTTTTATTCAAATTATCTCATTTTTGGAATGGGGGTCGGGAACTTAGCAGTTGTAATTATGGAACAGTATGTGCGCGCTTAAATTCAGTTCAATGAAAGACCTTTCCGGCTTAATATGTGAATTATTTACAACATCGGCAGTAGGAAAGGGATGCGCTTTCAACAATATTTTTTCTTCAAGAAAATTAAGCCAACCACTATTTACGAGGAGTTCTGGTGAATTTTTCAGAAGTTTCAATTACACTATTATTTAATTATACAAATTGGTACAAAATTTAGTAATAGTTTGTGTAATTTTATAATTACATATTATTACAACTTTTGCACATAATATTGTTCAATTACATAAATTATTACTATTTTCATAATATTATGTATAATTTTACGACCATTACTCAATTGCATAAATTATTACAATATCTATAATATTTTTAATTTCTTCTTGTAACTATACAAATTACTAGGAATCTCGTAAGGTTTTACGTAACACTAATTACACAAAATATTACCAATTTAAAGCTTATAAAATAAATAACATTAATTACAGCCCAAGTTGTTTGATAAACTGCATAGAAAGTATAAAGAAAAGGTGTATGTTTTATATATATATATGATGGTATAAAACAGATATGTTATCTATTTTCAACAGTTTAATATCCCATTAATAATTTTATATTATATTTTAAAATTTTTATTTAAATTTAATTTTTTCAGGACGTGAATTAAATTGTTTCATACCATCCTTATCCTTTCCCACGAAAAAAAAAAACACTATAAAGTGCTAAAGAAACATATGCGCGTATCTTACGGTACCAGTAGCCGGTAGAATACAATTGTCCATTCATCCATAGTTTCTTCCTAGCACTACTTATAGACTGCAAAAATAGCTTCTGCTTCTGAAAAAGGAGGCCAGAATTCTATGTTTGCTGTGGCTTAGCAGTTCGCAGTGTGGGCGTTAACCCCATTTCCATGTGCTCCATTGATACCATGCGACATCTTTCCCGCACTTTCTGATCTTTTCCTCCTTTGTACAAGAAACCATGTGTGGGCTTCCAACACGACACCACTGCATGCCAAAGCTATGACGACTCCAATATAAGCATTCTTCCACTTCTTCTCAGGTTCCAGGATGTCCAATCCCTTGAATATGTTGATGACACTAAGGATTACAACTGTATATCCCACCAAATGGTGATACATATTCCAGTAGACTCTGTATTTGTGGTCTGGTTTTGGCCTTACAAGCAAAGCAAACACCTAAATCCAAATCAAAACCCTCACTATCAGCCTATCAGTATGCTGCATTTACCATCTATCGGATAATAAATATGTATACATGGTATTACTTTTTGTGTGCTTTGAGTACCTGAAGTGTTCCAAGACAGAAAAGTATGATCCCAATGGTTCTATGAGCATCATACTGGATACCAGGAGATTCACTGCCTAGTTTTAGACCCGTACTCCAACCGGCGACACCAACGACGTAGGCTGAGAACTGACATGAAGCGTGCAGATAAAACCATGCAGGATCGGCGGATTTGAATACCTTCAAGTACCTTGCTATTATAGCACCTAATGGCATCAAGATACCCCAACTCACTGCGTTTAGCACCCCATGAATCTGCAAAAATTTATATCAAGGAATGTGTTAGTACTCTCGATTAAATTTGATTTCCAAAATATAACAATTTACGATTTGCTTTCTTCAACAATGACTTTTACCTTGTAAAGGGATTTTGTTACAAGTAAATAAAACTTAATGTAAATATTTAAGGGTTGTACCTTAATAATTTATATGGATGAAACACGAAATATGACGGTCGGTTTAAGTTACTTACGTTTTGCTTTCTTTGTGTTGAGGTTCTTCCTCCAATTGTTCCAGCCTGACCAGAAAGCAGATTCAAGGTCCCCAAGGACTGAACGTTAGGACCAGAAGTAGCATGCATTTGTGGGGTGTTCCCAGACATGGCACCTTCTTGCCAAACTTGATTCAGAGTAGTGTCATTATTGGGAAAACCCAAAGTAGCAAATATGATAATCTCATTGTTCGAATACGTTGCCGATAAGTCCGAGACATCAAAGCTAAGCTCACCTTCTTGCAGCTGTGTTTGGTATTGAGTAATGGGCGATGTGTAGGCTCTCATGCTTCCATCACTCAGTTGATAGGCAACAAGTGCCTGCGACCCCACCATAGCTTTGGATGTTGGATTTATGGCCCATGCAATCCATCTAGAGGAAGTGATCCCAGTGTGCCTATAGGCAATCTCCAGCTTCCCTGAAACGTCATAGTTATAATGAAGGAAGGAATTTAAGACAGGGAGATCAGTGCATGACTTGAAGACACGGTTGCTAGAGAAGGCATACTTGGCACAAGTTTGTGCATAGCATGTTAAAATCAAACACATAAAAAGACAGAGATATAAAGCAAGTTCTACCATGCTTGCCATGGTTCTTTAAGCAACCAACTGCAGGGTGTTTTCCCTTAAGAGAGAATTTGCGGGGAAATTAGAAGAGGGAAGGGGTTAAATATAGGAGTAAGAAGGTGATGTTAGGTTCTTGGTCGGTTGGTTGATAAATATCAATTAGAGTATATTTATTTTTACAATATGCTGGATTCGGGCAACTACAACTTTCTGAAATCAAGTTCATATGTTAGTATAGTATTACTCCTAAAACAACAACAAAAAAAAATAAAAAAAATTGACAAATAAACTTCCCATATATAAAAAAATTGGGGTGGATTTGCACAACTCAACTAATTTATGTACTTTTATAATTCACTTCAATTGAATATTTTTATCTTATTGATATAAAATATTGTTTTTATTAATATATTTAATGGTTAATTTTTATATAAAATAAACAATTAAACATTTTAATTTACTAAAAATGATATGCATTATCTATATTAAGTGGATTGTTAAAATATTAATTATACAAAACGTTATGTAAATGTGTAAAATTACTTTGGTGTAAATCTTTTCTTTAACACATATAATATAAGTGAATTCCTCTATTTATAATGTTAATTTTTTTTCAACTTAGTGAATATTCACTTATTCAAGATCAATAGATTAGCAGTAGGACTAAAAATAAAAAAAAATAAAAAATCCCAAACAAGTTACAAAAGAACAAGTGAAAAAAAAGACAGTTCAAACAACAAGCAAACTTATAACAAAAAGAAAACATAAAGAAAAAGAGGGCTAAAAAAGGTGAGGATGTAGACATGATCTCAACCCTTTTCCCTTAATAGAGTCAAATTAATAAGAATCTAAGTTGCGAAAATCAGATGCCACATTTAAAGCTATGATTTATCTCAATCTATCTCTTGATTGATTGTAGATTTTAGGCACTAAGTGAATTGACAATGATATAGCTTCTTTGCAAGGAATGCTTCTGCCGGAGGTATGTAATATTTATGCTTTTATTGCAATAGGAATTTTTAGTTTTATTTTTTTATTATATCTTATTTTAGTTTTATTTATTTTCTCTATTATATTAAGTTTTCATTTTTTTCATAAACTTTAAATTAAGAATTCTATTAGGACTTTTTCTTTTTTATTAACAGTCTATGAAAGGCTGTCAATATGAAATAAAGAGATAAGCAATTATTCCATGAAAAAGAAACGTCATTTTGAGAAGGGATTCAATCAAAGACAAATGTGCCTTTTGAGTAACCATGGGTCGAAACAAGAATTATTTCTCGTCTAGACCTGTGACTAGATTCTACGCCAAGGCACATAACAACTTGGTATCCGAGCCAGCAGCCTTACATGACGAAACGACTTTGACAACCAAGTTGGAGGCTTTCATGGAACAAATGGTTACAAGGCAACAAACATTAGAGGAACAGGTGGCAATATTATCTCTTTCGGTCCAAAAGATAACGAAAGGGGATTCAAAGAAAAATAATGAAGAACGGGGCAGTAGCGGAGGCAGGAAAATGAATTCAGACTCGGAACACGATGGGTACATGGTGCCACGATACTCTAAGATAGAATTTCTCACTTTTGATGGTGTTGGAGATCCTTTAGGTGGCTGAAAAGATGCGATTTTTTTTGGCAATCAACGAACTAACAAAAAAGACAAAGTAGGCTTAGCTTCATTCCATCTATTAGGAGAGGCACAATTATGGTTTGATCAAATGGAAGAAAAAGAGGCAAATCTTAATTGGGGGCGCTTCAAAGAATGTTGTCATATAAGGTTTGAGCCACCTATGAGTAATAACCCTTTGGGGGAACTTGCCAACTTGAGACAAACTGGGACTGTAGAGGAATACCAACGCCAATTTCTATCACTATTGGCTAGGGCTGCTAATCTTAAACCTCGACAACAAGTGAATCTCTTTACTGCCGGGTTGGTAGAGGAACGTAGAATTGATATTGAGATGCAACAACTGGAAAACCTTGGAGTTGCAATGAATATGGCTTGAACTGTTAGAATTAAGTGGCCCAAATTCTTATTTAAATAAAATACAATAGAAAATAAAATAAAAGTAAAATCCATATAGAACTAGACTTCTTTTATTTTATTTTAGAATAAGGTTTTTTAAACCTTATTAAACTCCATCTATTTTATATTGATTAGGATAAGGTGTTTCAATCCTACTAGAATATGGCTTTACAAGCCTATAAATAGACATAGTCTATTCCTCTTGTATTGATTAAAATTTTCGACATAGTAAATTTTCTTCTCCTCTGCCCGTGGTTTTTTCCCGAAAAGGTTTCCACGTAAAATTTGTGTGTTCCTTTTTATTTTATTTTATTTTATTTTATTCTCAAATTGGTATCCGAGCTTCTGGGTTGTTCATCTTGATCACGGTAATGGCGTCTTTGAAGTATGAAATTCCACTGTTAGATCGCAACACCAGATTTGCATTGTGGCAAATTAAGATGCAAGCAGTTCTTGCACAGATGGATCTGGAGGATGCCCTGCTAGGGATAGATAAGATTCCTTCAACATTAACAGATGAAGAGAAGAAGCGTAAGGATCGAAATGCGTTAACACAATTACATCTGCATTTTTCCAACGAAATTTTGCAGGATGTGATGAAAGAGAAGACTGCCGCTGCATTATGGAAGAGGCTAGAATAAATATGTATGTCGAAAATTCTAACAAGCAAGTTGCATATGAAGCAGCGTCTTTATGCTCATTGTTTGGAGGAAGGTGCGTCTGTACACGAACACTTAACAGTGTTTAAAGAATTTCTCTCAAACTTAGAGGCCATGAAGGTTCAGTATGATAAGGAAGATCTAGGGTTGATTCTACTTTGTTCGTTGCCCCCGTCTTATTCAACCTTTAGAGACACGATTTTATATAGCCGCGAGTCTCTCTGTAACACCCTGAATTTGGGCCTAGAAGTTTTGGGCCTTGAGCATGGGAGCGGTTAAAGGCAGCTTATAATATTCTGTTGTGCGTGAAAATTTCGTTAATGAAGGCTTGTTTTAGTGGTTAAGTGTGCTGAGAAGTGTTGGAGAAGTCCTAGGTTCAAACTTGGACTCTAGCAAAAATTTTGGTTTTAGGTGAATCAAACCCTGGGTGTAGTAGGTAGGCCTTAAGAATATTGTTGGAGAAATTGTGACACAAAAAGCCTTGTGGCTTAGTGGCAAGTAGCGTGTGGAGCATTTAAGGGGAGGCATGGGTTCGAATCCCATGGCAAGCAAAGAGCATTTATTTTGCTAAGAGGGAGCGGCAAGAGTTGGTGTTGAATTTAAACTCTGGTGATGAAGGGACCCCACATCAGGAAGCTAACATAAAAGTGGATGCGAAGCTGGCTTTAAATAGAAAGAGCCATGAGGAGAGTAAAAGTACCTTTCTTGGCTGATCCCTTTCGCTTTATGGCGTGCTCGTTTGGGTTGGGCGTCGGCTAAGAGTGCTCGGAGCGCGGATTAACTCCAGTCTCCTATCAGGTGTGTATTTTCTCACTACTCTAGCTGTAGGATGGTTACTTCGGGCCACGATGGGCCAAAAGGGGTCATGTGGGCCCAATGAGCCTACGAGCCCAATTGGATAAGTTGTTTGATTGTGTAGTAGATATTGGACTAGGCTAGGTGAATCTCATATCTGTGGCTAGATTTGGGCTAAAAGGGCCACACGAGCATGTAGGCCCATTCAGGCCGAGAATAGGCTTTAGGGCCATTCGTATTGTTATCCCTGTTTAGAATACTTTAGTTTACCAAATTACTAAAATAACCTTTGTTTATAAAATTACCAAAATACCCTTTTGTTTATAAAATTACCAAAATACCCCTAGTTTGTAAAATTACCAAAATACCCCTGGTTTGTAAAATTACTAAAATACCATTTGTTTATAAAATTACCAAAATATCCTTAGTTTGTAAAATTACCAAAATACCCCTAGTTTGTAAAATTATCAAAATACCCCTAGTTTGTAAAATTACCAAAATATCCCTGATTTGTGAAATTACTGAAATACCCTCGACCTGTAAAATTATTGAAATACCCTCAACTTGTAAAATTACCAAAGTACCCTTGATTTACAGAATTACCGTTTTACCCTCAATTTACAAAATTATCGAAATACCCTTGTATGGTAGAAATCCCAAAATACCCCTGTAGGGTAGAATTACCGAAATACCCCTGTAGGGTAGAATTACCGGAATACCCCTGTAGGGTAGAATTATCGAAATACCACTGTAGGGTGGAATTACCGAGATACCTTGTGGGGTAAATTACCATTTTTCCCCTAAGGTGTTAAATGATTGTTTTGCCCTTGTGGCCAAGTGACTGACTTGGACTGTGTGGTTGACGAATTTGATTGTGAATATATGTTGGTATATGAATGACTTGACTGTGATTGTTTGATTCAAATACGGGCATGACATTCTGCATACATGACATGTTGCATGGGTTGGGATTTTGTACGAAGGAAGATCTGATCTGTTAGGCTCGCATGGTTGCTTGACGACTGTGGATCCACCGAAGGCTTAAGAGCCGTATATTCATATTAATTTGATAAGGTCACACGGGTTGCCCAAGACGACTGTGGACCGATCAATGGCTGAGTGCCGATCATATTTACCCGAGGCTATGTGCCGACTATATTACCGTCATGATGGCTATGTGCCTAACATGATACAGCTACCAATGGCTTAAAGCCTTCTGATTATGGCTTTGTGTCAACCTACATATGGCTCTGTGGCAACCTGATTATGGCTGTGTGCCAAACGTATTTGCCTAAGGCTATGTGCCAATATATGGTTATTGACGACTCTGTGTCGATCACATTTACCTAGGGCTGTGTGCCGGTTATGTTACTCTAGTTGATGGCTATGTGCCTAACATAATGTAGTTATTGATGGCTTTGTGCCACGTATTCTGTTAAGTGGCTTTGCCACATTATCTGTTTCTGGTGGCTATGCCACAAATATTTGTTCTAGTGGCTCTGCCATAATATCTGTATCTAGTGACTCTGTCACAATATCTGATAACTGAGTAGCAATGCTGCAACTGTGGAGTGTAGGGCTGGGTGGGTTGAGCTATTCCCCACATGGAGTGTAGGGCTGGTACGGGTAGAGTGTAGCGGTTGGTTATAGGCTGGATTGGGTTGGGATTGCATTCACATTTTGATTTTTGATTACATTACGACATCGATTCGATTTTGATTCACATTACATCGATTCGATTCTAATTTCATCACCTAATTCTGATTCTGATTCTGATTCTAGTTCTGATAATGTTTCTTATTCTGTAATGGGTTAAAGCCCATCTGGTACTGTCTGTTAAAATGGGCTAAGGCCCAATTGATACTGAAACTGTAAGTAGGGCTGGGGCCAACTTTTAATTCTTTTATATGACTGACTGTTCCTTTTATATAGTAGGAAATTTCACACTGAGTTTTTGTAAACTCACCTCGTTTATTAACCTTTCAGGTAATTTCCATCCTTAGACGGATCGGGGCTGCGAGGGGCTCGGAGGAAGCCACACACACTGTTTATGTTATAGTTTTGATTATTGCTTTTAATTTTCTGGATTTTAAATTTGGAATTTTATTTATTGTTCTTATAATTGCTAGTATTAGAACACGGTTTTCCAAAGCAACTACTGTTGTTCAAAACATCACGTAACCGTAATTGTTTTTAAATTAAGCTTCGCAACTGCCAGGATTTTTTGCAAAGTTGTTAAGAATGTTATTCAGCTGAGGTTTTCTAGCAAGGTTTAAAAAGGGTACAAGTTTTTAATTATTAAGAAGGGTTTTTAATGGAAACTTGGTTTCCGAAAAACACTTCAATGTGACACCCCAGATTCGAGCCAAACTTTTAGGCCGGCCCAGACGTTACGGCCGAATTCGGCATGTCACATTGAGGTGTTTTTCGAAAACCGTGTTTTCATTGAAAACCCTTCTTGATGTAAAACTCATTGGAGCGTTATTGTAAAAATCATGTTTTAATTAAAAATCTTTGAAAAGAATATTTTCGTTATAGATTAAAGTGAATGGAAGCTGTGCACTAGGTAGGAAGCCAGAAAAGAGGAGGTGAGTCTATTGGACTGCTTAAGTACCAAGCTCTTCATGGATCCAATCCTAGACATGCATACGTCCATTGCCACACTTAAAGCATATTACTTGTCCACGAACAACAAATTAAGTTTAAGTCTATTTAAAATATTTATTTCCTTTGAAAACGCGTTTACGTTCTTTAAGCTTTGCTTTCGTAATCGTGATATTTTGAAAATAAGTAACTTTTATAAAATGCGCCCTAGAGCTAACCAATTTAATAAGCCAAAATATTAAAAATAATAAAAAGAGCGGCCTTATTACAACTTAAACCAAAATAAAAATAATCAAAAATAAATGCGAAATTTAAAAGGAAGCTAATTGTAACTTATTTAAAAACCAGAAATTTAATCTTCGTGGCCACTCTGAATCCTGCCCAGCTCCAAGTCCATCGATCTAAGGCTCACCTGCAAAGATGGGAAAAAAGGGGGTGAGTTTGGAAAACTCATTGTGTAAAGTATCCCAACCAGAGCCCAAATTAGTTCAAGCTTTACTGGGCCTAAGCCCTATTCAGAAATCAAAGTTAACTGGGCCTTAGCCCATATCAATATTAATCTGGGCCATAGCCTCTTACGGTAACAGAGTATACTGGGCCTAGCCCATATCAGTATCAATCTAGGCCGTAACCCTATACAAGTCGAGATATATTGGGCCTTGCCCATATCAGCACAGTTGGGCCCATTTCAATATAGTCTCATATGATTAATACATGATAACCCCATCCAACCCTGCACTTGCCTCCGTCCATCCCTACACTTCCTGTGGGGAATAAATCACCCACGCTATCCCTACACTTACGATGTTAGCACCGGCCATGCACTAACTATAATCCGCAAAGAAAGTCGCTTATATCGAATCGTGGCACGACCACCGAACAGGTTCTTCCTCCATAACAAAACCCAACCCTATGCAATAGATATACATGTCATGGCATACAACAAACATAATCAGAATATTATGCATTTCAGTCAAAATTAACCCTAGGGGTATAACGGTCATTTTTGCACTTAGGGGTAAAATGGTAATTTTCATACTTAGAGGTATTCCAATAAAATTTACTATTCTAGAGTTTACATACATATTATAACCATTAACACATTAACAGAAGCACTTACCGAGCATTTTTATCGAATTGGTCCCGTTGGCCCGCTAACTCGTTTTTGGCCCATTAAGCCCAAATATACCAAAGTGCACGAAATTGCGCACTCTGCAATCATACTGCTTGCCATTACCAAAATTAACAACCAAACTGCCTCACAAGCACTCGCACGGTCGCAAGTTCACAAATGCCGGCTTTTTAGCTTTTCAGCTTTTGCCGATCTAGTCTATGAGTGGGTGTCGTTTACACACCTATTTTATGACGATTCATTGACGAGATCCACGCACGAACTGCCTACAATTGTATTACTACCACGTTAATCTAACTATCGAAAACGAACTACATATTAACTCCTTACCATATTCGGCCAATAACACCTTAGGCACTAGCGATCCTACCTTTGCCGAAGTTAGCGACTAAGTTTAGATCCAGTTGTTCCACATGTCCAAGCCCTTGATCAACAGCCTCTAGATCACACTATTATCAAAATAAAGTAATTATCACAACCCTTAGGGCTATAAACCCAAATCGACAGCCTCCCTAACCTTTAGGGGTTTCGGCTTTTTCTAAAGTACGAAATAAAGACTAGGTTGGAAAGACTTACCACCGATTCCTTCAATCAACGATTCCCCTTAGTTCCTACTCGATTCTGATGCAGTTCTAAGCCCTCAAATGATAACAAAAGTCGAGCCTTCAGTGATCTCAGTATTCGGCTATGTCCCTAGGATAGTGTGGGATTTTCGGTTTTTTTTTGCAATAGTGTAGAGAAAGATAAAATATGAGGGTTTTACTGTGGTACTGTCGACAGAAACTTGGGGTTTAGAGGATAAGAGAATTGGCCAAAGATGATGAGAAAAATAAGAGAATTGGCTAAGGAAATCGGTACAAGAGGAATCAAGTTTTTGGGATTTCGGGATTTGAGGCAATCGGCTATAGTCTTAAAAATAATGGAAGGAATAATGAGTTTGAACCAAGAGAAAATTAACAATAAAGGATCTAGTTTCGGCTTCTAAAACTCATTCTGAGGTATGCTTATTTTGGTTTTCAAAAAGAAAATTGAAGAAGAAAGGGTTACAAAAATAGAAGAGGTTATCAAAAGAGAAAAGATTAAGATTCGGCTAATTGGGAAAGAAAATCAAAGGAATAAATAAATTAAGAATAAGGAAGAAGATTTTTTGAAAAGTGAATGAGCAAAATAAAAATCAATTGAAAATAAAAAGAAACAGATTCGGCTAATTGGCTAAGAATAATCCCAATTTAAATCTCGTGCCTATCTCCTTCTTTATAGCCAACAACATAGTTTGAATTTAATTCAAACTCTCCTTATAAACAACAACGCAGGAGTCCTCCGCTATGACTCACCTTGCACCTTCTTCTTTGGGGAAAGTTTCAATCCGTCTGACCCTTTTCAGACGCAAGCACATAAAAAAGGAGCACCCTCACGCACGCAACGCTGCTCGAACACGGGACCTCCAGGGTGCCCAACACACTGCTGACCACTGGGACGGGCTTCCTTCTTTGATATAATTGCGTTGCATTTACCTTTAAACCTTACCTGCTAACGTCCTGAGTTCTTTTAAAAATAAAACAGAACATACATGCGTCTGGACTCGAACCCGAACCACCCTGGGACTCCTAACGCACTGCTGCCGCTGTGCCACAAGCCTCTTAGTGGTATAACTCGGTCGCAACTATACTTAAGTTTTACCTTAGCTCAACCTGGCTTCTAAAATAAAAAGCAACTTATGAGCGCACCGTGCCTTGAACCCAGGCACTCCTACAACCTCCTAGCGCCACTGCTGCTGGACCAAGCTTTCCTTTTTGCCTAATTTAGCCTACTTTATTATTAAAGCCTTATTGCCCAGTTCCCCTAAGAAGAAAAAAACTAATTTCTTTGCTAAAGTCTTGAATCGAACCAAGATTTTTCCCACACTTTAAATACTTCTAAATTTATTTAAAAACTAAAATAATAATAATAATAACCATAATAATGAAAATTTCAAATACGATAATATATATATTTTAATAATAATAATATCACAGTTGATGAGGTTTATGATTCTTTAACCTCGTATGATAAGATGAAGTATCTTGTAGTTAAACTCGACTCTTAGGGAGAGGGTTTCATTATTCGTAGGAGACAAGATCGGAGTACTGATGATGATCGTGGTAGGATACATGAACGGAATCCTCGTGGTAAATCTAAGGGTAGATCGAAGTCTTCAAACAGAGGTAAAACTTGTAACTTCTGCAAGAAGAAAGGGCACATTAAATTTAAGTGCTATAAGCTACAAAATAAGATTAAAAGGGAAGCTGTGAATCAAAAGGGAAAACAACCAGAAAATTCCGGTGAAGCTAATGTTGTAGAAGACTACAGCGATGGTGAACTTCTAGTGCTTTTGTCAATGATTCTAAAGTAAGCGATGAGTGGATACTTGATTCAGGCTACACCTTCCACATGAGTCCCAATCGGGATTGGTTTACAACTTACGAAACAGTGTCTGAAGGTGTTGTTTTGATGGAAAATAATGCTTCGTGTAATCGCAGGTGTTGAAACAAAAGTTAAGATGTTTGATGGAATTGTTAGAACACTTAGTGACGTACGGCATGTTCTAGAATTGAAAAGAAATTTAATTTCGTTGAGTACTCTTGATTCAAAAGGGTACAGATACACAGCTGAAAGTGGGGTTTTAAAAATTTCCAAAGGGTCCCTTGTTGTGATGAAAGGGCAGAGAAAGATTGCCAAGTTATATGTTTTGCGTGGTTCTCTTTATTCGGGTGATGCAATTGTCATTTCCTCTTCCTTGTCGATGATGATATTACTAAACTTTGGCATATGCGCCTAGGGCATATGAGTGAGAATGGCATGGCAGAATTGAGCAAAAGAGGACTTCTTGAAGGGCAAGGAATTTGCAAACTGAATTTCTGTAAGCACTGTGTTTTTGGGAAGCAAAAGAGAGTTCGATTCACTAGAGGAATTCATAACACAAAGGGAACGTTGGAGTATATTCATTCTGATCTGTGGGAGCCATCCAGAGTACCTTCGAGAGGTGGAGCTAATTATATGCTAACCTTTATTGATGATTTTTCCAGAAAAGTTTGGGCATTCTTCCTGAGGCAGAAAAGTGATGTGTTTTCTGCATTTAAGTCTTGGAAAATTATGATTGAAAAACAGACGGGAAAACAGATAAAATACCTCCGCACAGACAATGGCTTAGAGTTTTGTTCTGATGAGTTTAATAGATTGTGCAAGTCAGAAGGGATCATGAGACACTTGACAGTTCATCATACTCCACAGCAAGACGGCGTTGCAGAACGAATAAACAGAACGATCACGGAGAAGGTTCGATGTATGTTGTCAAATGCCAATTTACCGAAGTCATTTTGGGCAGAAACAGTCTCTACTGCATGTTTTTTGATCAACCGATCACCATCCGTTACCATTGAGAAAAAAACTCCACAATAGGTATAGTCTGGTAATCCTGCTAATTATTCTAATTTAAAGATTTTTGGATGTCCTGCATATGCTCATATTGATAATGGAAAATTGGAACCGAGATCCATTAAATGCGTTTTTCTTGGTTATAAAGCTAGTGTAAAAGGGTATAAGTTATGGTGTCCTGAAAATAGAAAAGTTGTGATTAACAGAGATGTTGTTTTTGATGAAACTGTTATACTACCTAACTTATCTCTTAAAGACTCTTCCAATAAAGAAAATCAAAAGCAGGTGGAGCATCAGATTAATACAGAGTCAACTCCTCAAGCTAGAAAAAAATTGAGAATAGAGTTGCTTCTTCACCACAATACTCTATCGCGAAAAACAGAACTAGAAGAGAAATTAAACCTCCAAAGAAGTATGCCGAGGCTGATCTAGTTGCTTATGCTTTAAATGTGACTGAAGATATAGATGCGAATCAAGAGCCATCTAATTATTCTGAGACGGTTAGTTGCGAAGACTCAGAAAAGTGGATGTTTGCTATGCAAGAAGAGATGGATTCACTCCACAAAAACAGAACATGTGACCTTGTGAAACTTCCTAAAGGTAAAAAGGTTGTTCGTTGTAAATGGTGTTTAAGAAGAAAGAAGGGACTCTAGGAGTTGAAGAACCCAGATATAAAGCAAGGCTTATTGCAAAGGGTTACAGTCAAATTCCAGGAGTGGACTTCACAGATGTGTTCTCTCCAGTTGTTAAGCATAGTTCGATTCGAGCTTTGCTTGGTATTGCGGCCATGCGTGATTTGGAGCTTGAGCAGTTAGATGTAAAAATTACATTTCTACATGGAGAACTTGAGGAGGATATTTACATGCAACAACCAGAGGGTTTTATAGTCTCAGAAAAAGAAGACTATGTTTGCTTGCCGAGAAAGTCCCTTTACGCTTTGAACAAATCACCAAGACAAGGGTACAAGAGGTTTGATTCCTTTATGACTTCTCATGATTTTAAAAGAAGTAGTTTAGACAGTTGTGTTTACTTTAAGAAAAATAGTGATGGTTCTTTTGTGTATCTACTTCTTTATGTTGATGACATGTTGATAGCAGTAAAAGATAAAGGAGAGATAAAAAATGTCAAAACCCAACTAAGTAAAGAATTTGAGATAAAAGATTTAGGACCAGCAAAGAAGATACTTGGAATGGAGATTCTCAGAGATAGAAAAACAAGTAAATTGTACCTAAGTCAGAATGGGTACATTGAGAAAGTTCTTTGCAGGTTCAATATGCAGAGTGCTAAGCCTGTTAGTACTCCTTTAGCAGCCCATTTTAGACTTTCATCAGTTTTGTCTCCACAATTAGATGATGAGATTGAGTACATGTCACATGTTTCATACTCTAGTGCAGTGGGATCTCTCATGTATGCTATGGTTTGTTCACGTCCAGATTTATCATATGCAGTCAGTGCAGTTAGCAGATACATGACGAATCCCGGTAAAGAACACTGTAAAGCAGTTCAGTGGATTCTAAGATACTTACGAGGTACTACTGATGTTTGCTTATAGTTTGGAAGAACTAGAGATGAAGTCATTGGGTATGTTGATGCTGATTTTGCTGGAGACCTTGATAAAAGAAAATCTCTCACAGGTTATGTCTTTACAATCGGAGGTTGTGCAATCAGTTGGAAAGCCACTTTGCAATCTACAGTCGCTTTGTCTACCACTGAAGCAAAGTACATTGCGATTACTGAGGCTTGTAAAGAAGCTATTTGGTTGAAGGGACTCTTTAGTGAACTCAATGAAGACCTTCAAATCAGCACAGTATTTTGTGACAGTCAGAGTATCATATTTCTTATAAAAGATCAAATGTTTCATGAGAGAACAAAACACATTGATGTTCGGTATCATTTTGTTCGTGATATTATTGCTCGTGGTGATATTGTTGTGAGCAAAATTAGTACTCATGAAAATCCTACAGATATGATGACTAAGTCACTCCCTATAACCAAGTTTGAGCATTTCTTAGACTTGGTTGGTGTTCATTGTTGAAGTTAAACCCTTAAGGGGTTTTATGGAAGAGGTGGAGAACTTGTTTATTGAAAGTTTGTGATGAAGAACTTGTTCATTGAGAATTTGTGTCAAGGTGGAGATTGTTAGAATTAAGTGACCCAAATTCTTATTTAAATAAAATACAATGGAAAATAAAATAAAAGTAAAATCCATATAGAACTAGACTTCTTTTATTTTATTTTAGAATAAGATTTTTTAAACCTTATTAAACTCCATCTATTTTATATTGATTAGGATAATGTGTTTCAATCCTACTAGAATATGGCTTTACAAGCCTATAAATAGGCATAGTCTATTCCTCTTGTATTGATTAAAATTTTCGACATAGTAAATTTTCTTCTCCTCTGCCCGTGGTTTTTTCCCGAAAAGGTTTCCACGTAAAATTTGTGTGTTCCTTTTTATTTTATTTTTTTCTCATGAACATTGGAGCGTAAACAAAATGTCTCTTCCAAATTGTCATCTCAAGCTATCCTAAACTGGCTAACTTCGCAAAACACTGGCAGCAATTCAATCATTCCAACAACTAAGAGTATTGCAAAGGGAAGGGGACAAACAATAGAACCAATAGGGAACAATGGTAAAATAGGTTCTTCTGCACCATTTATTAAGAAATTGACACAGACAGAAATGGTGGAAAGAAGGGCTAATGGGCTGTGTCATAATTGTGATGAGTCTTATTTCATGGGACATAAATGTAAAAGGTTATTTTAGATAGAAGTACCAAATGTTGAAGGCAAGCAAGATGATGATGAGATAGATTATTTTGGATAAGTTTTGAAGTTTATTTTGAATTTGAACTTGAAGACAAGCTCAACTCCGAGAATAGGAGTAATGATATGGACGCTTTTATTGCAATAGGAATTTTAGTTTTATTTATTTATTATATCAGGTTTTATTAAGAGTTTTATTTTTACTTATTTTCTTTATCATATTAGGTTTTTATTACCTTCAAAAACTCTAAGTTAGGAATTCTATTAGGACTCTTTTCTTTATTATTAACCGTCTATAAAAGGCTGCCAATATGAAATAAAAAGATAAGCAATTATTCTATAAAAAAGAAACGTTATTTTGAGAGGGGGGTCAATCAAGGACGAATTTGCCTTTTAAGTAACCATATAATTCTTTCTCGTTTAGACCTGTGACTATATCCTAAGCCAAGGCGTATAACAATATGCTACAATATCAAAGTGGAAACTGGATTTTGGGTTTCAATCGGTACTTGGGTAAATGTTTGTCCTTTGAAGTTGAATTATGGGGTATCTTAGATGGACTACTTATACTGCTTAGTAAAGGCTATAGACAGGCAACGATCCAAACCGATAATCTGGATGTGGTTCAGACCTTAAATGATATTGGATTGGAAGATTCAGGTATTACTTTGTTTAGAAGGCTTCGTCAAATCATGAGAATTAAAAGGCATTGGCAAATTAGACATGTGCCTAGAGAACATAACTCTATTACAAATCGGTTAACCAAATTTAGCCTAACATGGAAGTCGAACTTACAAGTATTTGATGTGGCCCCGATTGAAGTTCTTGAAATTTTAGACAATTGAATTGATGTAATTTGTACTTTCTTTTTCACCAAAAAAAAAAAAGAGCAACAATGCATAAACTCTTTACCTCATTAAAGCATAGTAACAAAAAAAAAAGGAACAGCAATTAAAACACATAAAGCGGGAGTATGGATTATGGATTACAGGATTCACAAGAAATATTGGGAGTTGCTTAGTGCTCATGGTTGAGCTATTGGGTATTCTCGATGGTCTTCAAATTGCGTGGAGTCTTGGGTTGAAAAAAGTGGTGCTTGAGACAAGAAAGCTATTCAAGTAATTCAATAATCTGGAAAGAATTAATGTGAACCTTCTATGATCCGTTTCATCAAAGAGATTTTCCAACTAGATTGGACTATTC
Source organism: Gossypium arboreum (assembly GCF_025698485.1). Taxonomy (NCBI): domain Eukaryota; kingdom Viridiplantae; phylum Streptophyta; class Magnoliopsida; order Malvales; family Malvaceae; genus Gossypium; species Gossypium arboreum. The sequence goes on along the minus strand of NC_069075.1, from coordinate 11,447,736 downwards.
ACTTACTACGTGCTTTTAAAAAGGGCAACAAGGTAGTGGATGGTTTGGAAAAATTGACATTCCCAAGACCTTTGGGCAAGGTTACATTCATGCAACCCCTAGATGAAATTCTTCAATCTTTACATTATGATCTTCCTGATGTAGTGTGTGTAGCGACGTAAAAAAAATTTAGTTTCGCTTGGTCGCTAATTGTGACGATTTATTAAACATTTGAAAACCAACTTTCGATTTTATTAACAAAGGAGTCGCCACCGATCCTTTTTATAGGTGTGATCGGACACCTAATAAAATTATTTTAAAACAAAAAGAAGGCCAAATTTAGGTCTACATGAAAGTCCAGAGAAAAATTGGGGTTCGGAGTCGATTCTGCGTGAGGAAGGTATTAGCACCTCGCGACGCCCAAAATTGGTATCTCATAAACATGTGTTGACTTGATTTTCAAAAATACGAGTTCAATATAATATTTAATCGTGATCCGATTGAAAAATGAGAATTTTAGTTTTGATTTTTTTTAGAAAGGGTGTCCGTTTTTTAACACAAGTAATTTAATTTCACCCAACATAGCGATGAAATCGATGGCTTAATATTAAATCGGTACATTGCCTTATTTTTGAAATTGATTAAAACATGAGAAAAATATTCCTAAAGTGAGAAATTAAAATAGATAAAGGACTTAAAAAATGATATCATTAATGAAAAATATTAACATGGAATACTAGAATATTAGAATAACAATAATAATGATATTTACAAAATAAAAACAATAAAATGATATATTTGGTAATAATAATATAAAATAATAATATGTACATAAAAATACATATATATATATATATGCATATAATAAAAGTATGTAATAATAATAATAATATCTACAATAAAAGAAAATATTAGGAAACGCATACATAAAAATATATACATAAAAATTTACAACAATAATATAAAATAATGATATGTGCAAAATATATATATATATATATATACATATGTACATAAAATATACACTAATTTAATAATAGTTATAATAATACTAGCAACAGTAATAATTTGTAATAATAATATATACACAATATGGTATTTAAAATATATATATATATATATATATATATATATATATATGTATATATAATAGTATTTAAGAATATATACATAAGAAATATATAACTAATGGCATTAAAAATATATACATAATATATATAAAATACCTAAAAAAGAAGGGGAAGAAGAGAGAAGGAGGGGAAAGGAAATCCGGCCAAGGGGGCCGGTCATCGGTTGATCATCGGTCACGCCGTCAATGTCAATCACCACCACCCACCTACATGGTAAAAAGGTAAAATTTTTTAACAATATATGTATATATAAAGAAAGAAAAAACAACACAAAAAAAAGAAAAAAAAGATTCGAAAGAAGAGGAAAAAAGAAAAAGATGCAACCTTTTTATTGATGTTTCTTTTGTGTTCAAAATTTGAAGGGATTTTTGTGTTTTTTTTTTCAATCTTTGTAAAATCCCCCCTCCTCTTTACATGATTTTTGAATGGCTTTTTATAGCCATTTTTTACATGATTTTTTATTGTTTCTTTTTCTATTTTGTAGGTGGTGGTGGTAGATAATGGATATCAAAAATGGGCGGAAAATGGGGCAAGTGGGAAAGTGGATAGGTGGCTAGGGTTTCTTAGTTTTTTTTTGGGGGGTTAGGTTTTTCTTTTTTCTTCTTTTCTTTTTTTTTTGGTTAGGTTTTTTGGGGGGGGCTTAATGGGCTTTTGAATTGGGTTTAATATTTGGGTTTTGTAATGGGTTTGGGTAGATGTAAATGGGTCATGGGTTAAGGGTTTTAGTGGGTTTAGAGGTTTGGTTGGGTTTTGATGAAATCGGGCCCGGGCAATTTGGGCTTCTACAGCTGCCTCTCTTTGCTCATTGTCGTGCAACAGGAATAGAGCAAAGACTTTCAAGGAAGACCAAATTTGCCCGGTCTTACTAGGTCTTGACTTGCTTTAGAACTCTTCTTGTTTAGTTAGTCCCTTTTCAGTCCACCGCATCTTGTAGCTTTGGTTCACTCCACTGCATCTTATGATATACGCATTGTAGCTTCAATCTATTCCAATGTAACTTCAAGGATATGAAATTTATGGCTTCGATCTACTTCACTGTTACTTCAGAAAGGTGAGATCTACAACTTCAATCTGCTCTTCTATTGCTTCAGTGAGATAAGGTTTGTGGTGTTTTCTTCTGTGACTTCAGAAAGGCAAGATCTGATGCCCTCGATCAACTCCACTGCAACTTTAAGGAGACAGAATCTGACGTCTTCAATCAGTTTCAATCTTTATTCTCTACTCGGCATGTGATCCTGAGCTCAACTCATTTTTCGCAATATGAATTGACTCTCTAAAAAGAGACATTAAAAACAGAAATTGAAAATAGCTCAGCGTGTGAGCCAAGGCTCAACTCACCTCTCGCAATATGAGTTGATTTTTGAAACTTATCTTGAAAAGCAGATTTTGAAAATACCTCGACATGTGACTCGAGGCTCAACTCACCTCTCACAGAAATTAAAAAGCTCAACTCACCTTTCGCAATATAAATTGAAAAAATACCACAGTGTGTGATTTGAAGCTCAACTCACCTCTCGCAATATGAGTTGATTTTTTTGAAAGACAGAAATTGAAAATACCTCAACATGTGAACCGAGGCTCAACTCACCTCTCGCAATATAAGTTGATTTTTTTGAAAACAGAAATTGAAAATACCTCAACGTGTCTTGAGGCTCAACTCATTTCTCGCAATATAAGTTGAATTTTGAAAACAGAAATTGAAATTACCTCAGCGTGTCCCAAGGCTCAACTCACCTCTTGCAATATGAGTTGATTTTTGACAACAGAAATTGAAATTACCTCAGCGTGTCCCGAGGTGATTTTTGAAAACAGAAATTGAAATTACCTCAGCGTGTCCCGAGGCTCAACTCACCTCTCGCAATATGAGTTGAATTTTGAAAACAGAAATTGAAATTACCTTAGCGTGTCCCGAGGCTCAACTCACCTCTTGCAATATGAGTTGATTTTTTTTGAAAAACAAAAATTGAAAATACCTCAGCATGTCTTGAGGCTTAACTCATTTCTCGCAATATGAGTTGAATTTTGAAAACAGAAATTGAAATTACCTCAGCGTGTCCTGAGGCTCAACTCATTTCTCGCAATATGAGTTAATTTTTTTAACAATAGAAATTGAAAATTACCTCAGCGTGCCTTAAGGCTCAACTCACCTCTCGCAATATGAGTTGATTTTTGACAAACAGAAATTGAAATTACCTCAGCGTGTCCTGAGGCTTAACTCATTTCTCGTAATATGAGTTGATTTTTTGAAAAATAGATTGAAACACAAAGATTGACAATACCTCAGCGTGCCCCGAGGCTCAACTCACCTCTCGCAATATAAATTGATTTTTGAAAACAGAAATTGAAATTACCTCAGCGTGTTCCGAGGCTCAACTCACCTCTCGCAATATGAGTTGATTTTTTTTTTTTGAAAAACAAAAATTGAAAATACCTCAGCATGTCTTAAGGCTCAACCCATTTATCGCAATATGAGTTGAATTTTGAAAACAGAAATTGAAATTACCTCAGCGTGTCCTGAGGCTCAACTCATTTCTCGCAATATGAGTTGATTTTTTTTTAACAACAGAAATTGAAATTACCTCAGCGTGTCCTGAGGCTCAACTCACCTATCGCAATATGAGTTGAATTTTTTTGAAAAATATAAATTTAAAAGTAGAAATTGAAATTACCTCAACATGCCTTGAGACTCAACTTACCTCTCGCAATATGAGTCAATTTAAAACTAAAAATACCTCAGCGTGTCCCGAGGCTCAACTCACTTCTCGCAATATGAGTTGATTTTGAAAACAAAAATTAAAAATACCTCAACGTGTCTTGAGGCTCAACTCATCTCTCGCAATATGAGTTGAGTTTCCTTGAAAAGCATGAATTAAAAACATCAAAATACCAAAACCTGTCCTTTGGTAGAATTCGGGTGTCTTTTCCTTTGATTTAGTGCGACTCTCATTCAAGATTTCTTACTCTGTTGGAGTACCTGTATATGTCATGTATGATGTTATCATGATATGCACATGTTTGTCTTAAATGCTTTTATGCCTACATGATTATGCAGTGCTCCTTAAGCATGTTTGTCGTATGTCCATTTAGCCACGATTGTTGAGGATCTGTGTTCATTGCTTTGATTCTCGACTTTCTCTTCAGTCCTTATACCTGTCTTCAAGCTTTACGAGTAATCGACGTTTCTCAGATATCACTCTTCTGCCCTCAGTTGAACTTTGTCCTTGCGTTGAGGCTCTTGTACTTATCAAGTTCTTTATCCAGGTAATGCTTAACATTTCTTTTGTTTAGAGTATGTCATTTCACTATTTATCATGAAAATAAACGACATAATGAGATGCATGAAAATGGTCAGGTAGGGACAAAGGGATACCTCACATCTTGTACTTATCAAGTTCTTTATCCAGGTAATGCTTAACATTTCTTTTGTTTAGAGTATGTCATTTCACTATTTATCATGAAAATAAACGACATAATGAGATGCATGAAAATGGTCAGGTAGGGACAAAGGGATACCTCACATTTATTTGTTTCAAACGTGGCAAACAAAGAAAATTAACCAATGATAATGAGAAAGTGTCATAAAGAGAAAACGGATCGCATTCAATGGATACAGATGCTCTAGATATTCAACACACGAACTCTTCCACGTTTCTTATCAAGAATCTTTTCTAGCATGGCTTCTTACGTAGAAGATTTTGAGCTACTGAAAAATGCTTCAAATGCTATAGTTTCACTGTTTAACCCACCGTTCAATCGCCTTGATCTTTAAGCCCGGGTTTACTTCATTAGAATGCCCTTTTGGGTTTTCATCCTAATCTTTTGTGTTAATCAAGATGCCCTTTTTGGGTTTTCACCTTGATCTATTTTTTTTTTAGGTATAATATTTCTTCACAGCATCTGAATTCACTGGATTAGGTAACTCCTTCCCATCCATCTCGGTGAGAATCAAAGCTCCGCCCGAGAATGCCTTCTTTACGACGTATGGACCTTCCCAATTTGGCGCCCATTTTCCTCAAAAGTCTTTTTGTATTGGGAGAATCTTTCTCAGCACGAGTTCTCCTTCGTGGAATTCTCTTGGCCGTACCTTCTTGTCATGGGCCGCGATCATTCTCTTCTGGTACATCTGTCCATGACAAATTGCCTTTAGATGTTTTTCTTTGATGAGGTTTAACTGGTCATATCAAGCTCGAACCCATTCTGCTTCCTCTAATTTCGACTCCATTAAGACTCGTAGAGAGGGGATCTCAACTTCAATAGGTAGCACAGCTTCCATTCCATAGACCAGAGAGAAAGGAGTTGCCCTCGTAGATGTCCGTACAGATGTGCGATATGCATACAAAGCAAATGGTAGCTTCCCGTGCCAGTCTTTATATGTCTCAGTCATTTTCCCAATGATCCTCTTAATATTTTTATTGGCTGCTTCAACAGCCCCGTTCATCTTTGGGCGATAGGGCGAGGAGTTATGATGCTTTATTTAGAATTGCTCGCATACTTCCTTCATCATCTTGTTATTCAGATTCATTGCGTTATCTGAAATGATTCTTTCAAGCAAACCATATCGACAAATGATTTCCTTCTTTAAAAACCTGCAAACTGCAGTCTTGGTTACATTGGCAAACGAAGCGGCTTCTATCCATTTTGTGAAGTAATCAATGACCACAAAAATGAATCGATGTCCATTAGAAGCTTTCGAGAAAATAGGCCCTATGACATCCATGCCCCACATAGAAAAAGGCCACGGAGAAGTCATGACATGAAGGGGCGAAGGGGCTACATGAATTTTATCGCCGTAGATTTGACATTTGTGGCATTTTCGCAAAACTAATGCGATCGCTTTCCATCGTCAACCAAGAGTAACCGAGTCTCATAGTCTTTCCGCCATATGAAACCATTGGCATGTGTCCCATGATTCCCTCATGGACATCTTCAAGTATCTTTCTGGCTTCAACATCATCCACGCATCTCAAAAGTACTTGATCCTTTCCTCTTTTATACAGGATATCCCCATCAAGAACAAATCCTGCTGCCATTCTTCTAATTGTTCTTTTGTCGTTCTCATTCGCTTATTCGGGATAGCTTTGATTCTTGATATATTCTAAGATATCATGGAACCATGGCCGTCCGTCTGCCTCTTTCTCAATGCTACAACAGTGTGCAGGACCTCGTATATGCTCATTTGGAGGGGCATTATTTCTGCTTCTTTACTTGCTTTGAACATTGAAGCCAAGGTGGCCAGGGCATCAGCCAATTGGTTTTCTTCTTGCGGGAAGTAATGAAAAGTTATTTCTTTGAATTCTTTGATCAATTCAGCCACTAAATCACTGTACTTAATCAATTTTGGGTCCCTCACTTTCCACTCTCCACGGATTTGGTAAACCACTAGGGCTGAGTCTCCGTACACCTCTAAGATTTCGATGTTTCGTTCAATAGCTGCACGAAGTCCCATGATACAGGCCTCATATTCTGCTATGTTATTGGTACAGAAGAAATTCAGTCTTGCAGTGAACGGATAATGATTCCCGTCTGGTTATACCAGGATTGTTCCAATTCTATGCCCCGAAGCATTTGACGCACCATCAAAGCACATCTTCCATGACTTCTCTTTTGATGACTCGGATTCTATTTCTGTGATGCACATTAAGTCTTCGTCTGGGAAATCGAATCTTAAAGGCTCATATTCCTCTGTCGTTCGAGTTGCTAAGAAATCAGCTATTGCGCTCCCTTTTATCGACTTCTGACTTACATAGGCAATGTCATATTCCGAAAGGAGGATCTGCCATTGTGCCATTCTTCCTAATAGTGCCGGCAATTCCATCATGTATTTTATTTGGTCCAGCTTTGAAATTAGCCATGTCGTGTGATACAACATATATTGTCTGAGTCTCCGAGCTACCCAAACCAGAGCGCAACAATATTTCTCAATGGACGAATATTTTGCCTCATATTCAGTGAACTTTTTGCTGAGGTAGTAGATCGCTTTTTCTTTCTTTCCTGACTCGTCGTGTTGCCCCAGTACGCAACCCATTGAACTTTCGAACACAGTCAAATACAATATCAATGGTCTTCTAGGAGTTGGCGGTACTAGCACTGGAGGACTGGACATGTAACACCCCAAACCCGAGACCATCGCCGGTGTCGGACCCGAGGGGTTAACAACCCAAGTTTACATGTTTTGCCCGCCAATTTGACATTTCCAGTCAGGCTGGAAAACTGCGTCACTGTCGCCTTAAAAATCATATCTCGAGTTTCAAAACTCGGAAACTGGTTTCGTAAATTTTCCCTGAATTTAGACTCATATATCCATCCATGGATTTATTTCTAGGATTTTGGTCGGGCCAATTGGTACAGTTTATTAGTTAAAGTTACCCATGTTACAGGGATCGACTGCTCTGACCTTCGCGCGGTATAACTTGAATATCTCTCTGTACAGGGCTTTAATGCTGGTGTCGTTTGTTTCTAATGAAACTAGACTCAAAATGGAATCTGTACATATAAGGTATGTCTCCTAATTCTTTTGGATAATTTATAGTGAATTTTAAAGTTGCGACAGGGAACCCAGAAACCATTCTGGCCCTGTCTCACAATAGCTTTAATATCTCTTAACCTGTAACTCCTATGACCATTTCGTTTCTTCCATATGAAAATAGACTCATCAAGGTTCATTTACATAGCTTATTCACTATTTAATTCCATTCCTATGAATTTTGGTGATTTTTCACATTCATGCCACTGCAGCTGGCAGCATCTGTTTTAAGGTAGGACTTACCTATTTGGTAGTCTCCATGAATCAACTAGTCTTGCCATACATAGGTTCATATATGGTCATTTTATCCATGCCAATGGCTGATCATATGACCAACATTCCCATTTCAAGCCATAGCCACATCATGACACCAAATATATACATACAACCCACAATTAGTCTAAGTTCATGCTTCCTTTTCGAGCCATTTTCGCATGGCCGTACATACTTACATTACAACATATTTAACAAACAAGAGGTAGTCCTATACATGCCATCTCAAGTTCAATCAAAATTTATACCAAAATGGAGGCTTGATAGTGTGAATGACTTGACTTCAACGATCCCAAATCCAATTGCTTGACGAAATCTAAAAAAAAGCGAGAGCCAAAGCAGCGGGGTAAGCATTTTTATGCTTAGTAAGTCTCAAGGAATATAATCAACTCTAATTACAGCAATACATTCACATAGCCAAATGCATCATTTCATTAATACACATTCTTACTTCACACTTCATCATTATATGATTTCACAAAATATCAATCAATTCAATAACTGAAATTCATTAGTCGATTGAGCGAATGTTGCTCAAACATGTCGACTTTCAATGCACATATAACGTACCTTATCCTTTGGGCTTTTCGAGTGTACTAATTGAATTCATTACAGCAACCAACACTCACCTCCAGCCCAAGATTCTTGAATATAACCGGATATAATCACGTGCACAAATGCCTTGGTCTTAGCCGGATAGAATGTCTCGCACGAATGCCTTGGTCTTAGCCGGATGTAGCCACTAAGCGCAATTGCCTTGGTCTTAACCGGATATAATTTCAACATGATTGTCTTGATTTAGCCGGATATCATTCAATTTCCATGAACACATACATCAATTATCATTGGACATACATAATTCATTTTCGTTACTAAGGCTCAAACGCAATTATAGTCACAAGCATATTCGCCGGGACTTAGCCGGGTAGAATTCAAATACTCATGCATACACAATCAATAATCAATACACATCCATACTTTATTTCACACAATTCAAGTAGGGTCACTTCTTGAGGACTTACCTCGGATGTTGTCGAACGGCTTTTTCGGCTATTCGATCACTTTCTCCTTCCCTTGTCCAATTGTGGCCCTCTAAGCTCTTGAGCTAATTCAAACAAATTCAATTTATTAAAACCTCATTGTGCTAGCTTTTGGCGAATATGACAAGGAGTTTAAATGGTCATATGGCCACCCTTTAGCTTGAATACACAATGGTCATGCACATTTTATACTACATCAAGCAATTCAATACAATTTATTCGAGCATCAAGGAAATGCTAAGGCCTTCAATAGGCTACCCAAGGCGAATATTCATGTACATGTTGAGGTCAATTTTGCACTTAATACCTCACAAAACAGCATGCAATTTACTAATTAATGCTTTGCACATTGTGGCCCAAAACTTATAATATAGCATCAAGCACCTACATGTGTGCTAGGCGAATTGTGCTTGCAATTTCACAAGCATTCTTCCACATCTTCTTCTTTAAACCAATATATTCATCACTTAGTTCATAACCAAAACATAATGTGCAATCATCTATATGCATATATGAGCATGGCGAATTTTCAAGGTGTCCATAGCCATCCAAAACACAAATTTTAACTAACATGCAAGAAGCATGAATCATGCTCAAGAATGCATCATGGCGAATATGACAATCATGCTCCTTTTCAACTTCAATCATGATAAAACAAAGAAAACTCAAAATCTTACTCATGAGTAGAAAATCCATCATTGCATGCATCATCATCAAGCTTCACACTTAGCATGCAATGGCTTTATCACCATAACAACTTTGGCCAAATACCATTTCCATGGCATAACAAAGATTTGAGCCATGGCTAACATGCACATCAAGTTAGCAACCAAGACATGCATGAAACTCCTAACACAACCTCATACATACCTTAATCTTGATGCAAACTTAGCCAAATCTCCTTCTAGATCTCTTCCAAACCAAGCATGAAGCAAAAATCCTCCCCTTTTTCCTTAGTATTTTCGCCAAGAAGTGAAAATGGATGAGCAAAATTTTTCTTTTCTTTCCTTAGGACATTCGCCAAGAGCTATGGTGAAAGATGAACACTTTTTTTCCTTTTTTTCCATACTCTTATTTTATTATTTCTAACATGCACCACTAGCAAAACATGTTTAAGACATGTTTTCTTTTGCCCATATTCATCACCATGGCCGCCACTATAGTCAAATTTGGGGAATTTGACATGCAAGGACAACATTTCTAGTGTGCATCAATAGGCCACTTCCACATTTGCCTATCTCAATTCTAAATTTTCTCACACAAGTCCTTTCTAGTGAAATTCACCTTTATAACACTAAATCAATCATCAAAAAATGTCATACATGAATACTCACATATTATAGGCATCAAAATAAATTTTAAATTATTGTTATGCCTCGGTTTTGTGGTCCCGAAATCACATTCGGCTAGGGTCTATTTTGGCTGTCACAACTCCCCCTCTTAAGGAATTTTCGTCCCGAAAATCTTACCGTAAATAGGTTTGGATATCGTTCTTTCATAGAGTTCTCGGTCTCCCAAGTAGCTTCTTCTATCCCGTGCTTGAGCCATAACACTTTCACTAGCGGAACCCGCTTGTTTCGCAACTCTTTCACTTCTCGTGATAGGATACGAATCGGTTCTTCCTCATAACTCATATTAGCTTGAATTTTAATTTCTGATGGACTAATCACGTGCGATGGATCGGATCTATAGCGTCGAAGCGTCAAAACGTGAAAGACATCGTGAACCTTTTTGAGTTCAGGGGGAAAAATCAAGCGATATGCCACTGGACCGACTCGCTCTGATATTTCATATGGTCCAATGAACCTCGGGCTCAACTTGCCCTTACGGCCGAACCTGAGTATTTTTTTCCAAGGCGATACCTTGAGAAACACTTTATCACCCACGATACTCGATATCCTTACGCCTCGAGATCCGCGTCGACTTCGACGATCGGAGGCTATCTTCGACTTTCACGGATTACTTTCACTTTCTGCTCAGCATCCCTAATCAAATCCACCCGAAAATCTTGCTTTCACCGAGCTCGGTCCAAAACAATGGCGTAAGGCATTTACGACCGTATAAGGCCTCGTGGGTGCCATCTTAATACTTGATTGAAAGTTTGTTGTTGTAAGCGAATTCAATCAACGGCAAATACCGCTCCCATGAACCACTAAACTCGAGGACGCAACATCTTAACATATCCTCAAGTATCCGAATTATCCGCTCGGATTGACCATTGGTTTGGGGGTGAAAGGCGGTCTTTGAAATGCAACTTGGTACCCAAAGCTTCTTGCAACTTTTTCCAAAATCGCGAGGTAAATCTCGGATCTCTATCGACACGATAGAAATAGGCACCCGTGTAATCTCACAATCGAGAAACGTACAATTCCGCTAATTTGTCCATTGAAAATCCGTGCGACGGGGGGACAAAGTGGGCCGACTTAGTCAATCGATCTACCACGACCCAAACCGCATCCTTCTTACTTGCGACAATGGCGGTCCGGATACAAAGTCCATTGTGACTCGATCCCATTTCCACTCGGGTATCGTGATTGGTCAAGTAATCCACGAAGGCACGATGTTCCGCTTTCACTTGTTGACATATTAAACATCTCAAACAAAGTCGGAGATGTCTCGCTTCATACCATGCCACCAAAAGCGACGTTTCAAATCATTGTACATCTTCATACTCCGGGTGGATTGCCATTCGGCTACAATGGGCTTCATTCGAATTATCGAAATGAGTTCAATTCTTTGGGACACACTGACGACTTTTGAACCTCAAACAATCGTCATCGTCAATTTGAAACTCCGAGTCCTTGTTCGAACACACGCAGCCCGTTTTGCAACCAACTCGTCATCGACTTTCTCGAGCTTCTCGAATTTGGTGTGTCAATAATGGTTTGGCTTTCAATTCAGCCACTAACACACCGTCGGATCGGATAGACAAGTGCACATTCATCGCTCAGTAAAGTGAATAACGATTTACGACTCAAGGCATCCGCAACCACATTCGCCTTTCCGGGTGATAGTCAATGATCAGCTCATAATCCTTTAACACCGAGCCAACGTCTTTGTCGCAGATTTAAGTCTCTTTGGGTCATCAAATACTTGAGACTTTTGTGATCCGAGTATACATGGCACCTTTCACCAAATAAGTAATGCCGCCAAATCTTTAAAGGCGAATACGATGGCGCCAATTCGAGATCATGAGTCGGATAATTTTTCTCATGTGGCTTTAATTGCCTCGACGCATAGGCCACAACTCGACCTTCTTGCATTAATACGCAACCTAACCCAAGTAGAGAGGCGTCGCTATAGATAACAAACTCCTTGCGGACTCGGGTTGCACTAGAATTGGGGCTTCATCAAATAAGTTTTCAGTTGATCGAAACTTTTTGGCATCTCTCCGTCCATTCGAACTTAACGTCCTTTTGGAGTAAGCCGTCATCGGCGTGGCTATCGTTGAAAGCCTTTACAAATCGTCGGTAATAACCTAAGCCCCAAAAAGCTTCAACCTCGGTAATATTTCTGAGGCTTCCAATTTAGTATGGCTGAAATTTTATTCTGTTGACTCGAATACCCGATCAGATACCACATGACCCAAGAAGCTAACCTCTCTTAACCGAACTCACACTTGCTGAACTTAGCATATAATTGCTTGTCCCGTAAAATTTGCAAAGACTAACCGCAGTGTTCAAGATGTTCGGTCTCATTTCTTGAATAGACCAAGATGTCATCAATGAACACGACTACTAATCGATCCAAATATGGTCTAAAGATTCGATTCATTAAATCCATAAATACCGCGAGGGCATTAGTGAGCCCAAACGGCATCACTAGGAACTCATAGTGACCATATCTCGCTCAAGGCGCCTTGGGCACGTCTCGAATCTCGGATTCGCAATTGATAGTAGCCCGATCTCAAATCTATTTTCGAGAACACCGAGGCTCCCTTCAGTTGATCGAACAAGTCATCAATACGTGGCAGCGGATATTTGTTCTTTATCGTCGCTTTGTTAAGTCGACGATAGTCGATCTGCACATCGCATGGTTCCATCCTTCTTCTTCACGAACAACACCGCGCACCCAAGGCGAAAAACTCGGGCGAGCAAAACCTCTATCCACCAATTCTTGCAATTGAGCTTTCAACTCCTTTAATTCTGTTGGTGCCATACGATACGGAGCTATCGAAATTGAGTGGTACCAGTACCAATTCGATGCCAAATTCTATTTCCGAACAGTGGTAAACCCGGCAATTCCTCGGAAAACATCCGGTATTCACAAACCACGGCACAGATTCGGGTTTCTTCTCGATTCCTTGTCATCGAAAGCACGTCGCAAGGTACGCCGCGCCCTTTTCTTACATATTTCTGGGCCAACATCGCTGATATTACAGCTGGCAACCCGTTTAAGTCCGTGGACTCAACCCGAACTATTTCATTATTCGCGCACCTCAAATCGATAGTCTTGCTCTTGCAATTTACAACCGCATCGTGCATGGTCAACCAATCCAAACCAAGAATAACATCGAACTCATCGAACGGCAAAAGCATTAAGTCCGCCGGAAAACAAGAACCTCGAAACACTAGGGGACTTTTCTTGCACACTTTGTTAACAAGCACGTAATGACCCAAGGGGTTTGACACCCGAATTACAAACTCAGTAGACTCAATAGGCAAAGTCTTCTTGGATGCTAAGGTTTCACATATATATGAATGAGTAGAACCAGGTCAATCAAAGCAATCACATTTGTATTGAAGAGAGTGAAAGTACCGGTAATAACATCCGGAGAGGCAAGATCCTCGGCGTGCGCGTATGGCATAAGTCCTAGCAGAGCACGAGCCTCGGATCTGATGGTAGCATCTCTAGATCCTCTCGACCGCCAACGACATTGCCCATATTTCTAGGTGGCCTACCTCGGCGATGGTAGCACCGGGTTTGCACTCGACTTACATTCTTCATGCATCCTCGGGCAATCCTTCATAAAGTGGTCGGCCGATCCACACTTATAGCAGGGCGATCACGAAACCAACAGCTCCCGAATGCCATTTGCCACAATGTGGACACTCCGCCCTCTCTCGGCGATCATTTCCACCATCAGCGATCGAAGTGACTCGTGTGGTCACAGGGGTCGATCGCGTCCTCGTCTAGAAAAGCCCAAACGCCTCTAGACCGGCTCGCATCATCTCGAAATCTCTTGATGCTTGTTGAAGAGACTTTCCGAGGACCTCTTCGAATTCTCCAATCCCCACATCAGCTTTTTGTCTCTCCTTTCTAAGCTCTTGACTTTACAAGCTCGCTCAACAAGTACTACTGAACTCTCGTATCTCGAGAATGCCAACAAACATCCTTATATCATCATTCAGCCCATCCTCGGCGTTTACATAATAGCTTCGGACGAAATGCATTCTCGCGTGTCTGGCTAAGCCTCACAAACTTTCGTTCGTAGTCGGTAACGGACATAGAACCTTGCTTAAGATCAAGAAATTCCTCCGCTTTTGGTCGATGAATCTCGATGATATACTTTTTTCGAACTCGGTTTGAAAGAATTCCCAAGTCACTTGCTCTCTAGGCACCACAAGTCGAGTACTCCACCAATAGTAGGCGGACTCAGCGTAGCAAGGAGATGGTACACTTTAAGCACTCATCGGGTGTATGGATAGCTCATCAAGCACCCGGATAGTGTTATCTAACCATAATTCAGCTCGCTTCGGCATCATCATCATCCGTAGCCTTAAATTCAGTGGCCCCATGTTTTGAATCCTATCGACTGGGGCTTACTTGACCTTATTTGGTCATCACCGGAGGTATTGTAGGTCTTGGGGTTGCATTTGTCGGGAATGGAGGTTGTGGAACAGTAGTGTTGGTTCAAATGTATTGATTAAACCATTCGTTCATCACACTATAAAAGGCTTGCCTAGCCTCGTCATTAGGATTGCTGGCCATAGGTTGAGAGTCCGCCGGCGCTGTCCCTTGCGCGGGAGCAGGCGCCACACTCTCCACATCATCAGCTATCGCTCGGTTGGGATCGGGATCCATTGCTATAAACAAACATAAACTCAAATTGTCAGAAATCATCACACTATCGATTCATCATTTAATGGCATGTATAGCTAGACCCCAAACACATCACGGTAGTCCTAGAATCGACTAAACCGTGGCTCTGATACCAATAAAATTGTAACACCCCAAACCCGAGACCATCGCCGTGTCGGACCCGAGGGTTAACAAGCCAAGTTCACATGTTTTGCCCGCCAATTTGACATTTCCAGTCAGGCTGGAAAACTGCGTCACTGTCGCCTTAAAATCATATCTCGAGTTTCAAAACTCGGAAACTGGTTTCGTAAATTTTCCTGAATTTAGACTCATATATCCATCCATGGATTTATTTCTAGGATTTTGGTCGGGCCAATTGGTACAGTTTATTAGTTAAAGTTACCCATGTTACAGGGATCGACTGCTCTGACCTTCGCGCGGTATAACTTGAATATCTCTCTGTAAAGGGCTTTAATGCTGGTGTCGTTTGTTTCTAATGAAACTAGACTCAAAATGGAATCTGTACATATAAGGTATGTCTCCTAATTCTTTTTGGATAATTTATAGTGAATTTTAAAGTTGCGACAGGGAACCCAGAAACCATTCTGGCCCTGTCTCACAATAGCTTTAATATCTCTTAACCTGTAACTCCTATGACCATTTCGTTTCTTCCATATGAAAATAGACTCATCAAGGTTCATTTACATAGCTTATTCACTATTTAATTCCATTCCTATGAATTTTGGTGATTTTTCACATTCATGCCACTGCAGCTGGCAGCATCTGTTTTTAAGGTAGGACTTACCTATTTGGTAGTCTCCATGAATCAACTAGTCTTGCCATACATAGGTTCATATATGGTCATTTTATCCATGCCAATGGCTGATCATATGACCAACATTCCCATTTCCAAGCCATAGCCACATCATGACACCAAATATATACATACAACCCACAATTAGTCTAAGTTCATGCTTCCCTTTTCGAGCCATTTTCGCATGGCCGTACATACTTACATTACAACATATTTAACAAACAAGAGGTAGTCCTATACATGCCATCTCAAGTTCAATCAAAAATTTATACCAAAATGGAGGCTTGATAGTGTGAATGACTTCGACTTCAACGATCCCAAATCCAATTGCTTGACGAAATCTAAAAAAAGCGAGAGCCAAAGCAACGGGTAAGCATTTTATGCTTAGTAAGTCTCAAGGAATATAATCAACTCTAATTACAGCAATACATTCACATAGCCAAATGCATCATTTCATTAATACACATTCTTACTTCACACTTCATCATTATATGATTTCACAAAATATCAATCAATTCAATAACTGAAATTCATTAGTCGATTGAGCGAATGTTGCTCAAACATGTCGACTTTCCAATGCACATATAACGTACCTTATCCTTTGGGCTTTTCGAGTGTACTAATTGAATTCATTACAGCAACCAACACTCACCTCCAGCCCAAGATTCTTGAATATAACCGGATATAATCACGTGCACAAATGCCTTGGTCTTAGCCGGATAGAATGTCTCGCACGAATGCCTTGGTCTTAGCCGGATGTAGCCACTAGCGCAATTGCCTTGGTCTTAACCGGATATAATTTCCAGCATGATTGTCTTGAGATTTAGCCGGATATCATTCAATTTCCATGAACACATACATCAATTATCATTGGACATACATAATTCATTTTCGTTACTAAGGCTCAAACGCAATTATAGTCACAAGCATATTCGCCTTCGGGACTTAGCCCGGGTAGAATTCAAATACTCATGCATACACAATCAATAATCAATACACATCCATACTTTATTTCACACAATTCAAGTAGGGTCACTTCTTGAGGACTTACCTCGGATGTTGTCGAACGGCTTTTTCGGCTATTCGATCACTTTCTCCTTCCCCTTGTCCAATTGTGGCCCTCTAAGCTCTTGAGCTAATTCAAACAAATTCAATTTATTAAAACCTCATTGTGCTAGCTTTTGGCCGAATATGACAAGGAGTTTAAATGGTCATATGGCCACCCTTTAGCTTGAATACACAATGGTCATGCACATTTTATACTACATCAAGCAATTCAATACAATTTATTCGAGCATCAAGGAAATGCTAAGGCCTTCAATAGGCTACCCAAGGCGAATATTCATGTACATGTTGAGGTCAATTTTGCACTTAATACCTCACAAAAACAGCATGCAATTTACTAATTAATGCTTTGCACATTGTGGCCCAAAACTTATAATATAGCATCAAGCACCTACATGTGTGCTAGGTCAATTGTGCTTGCAATTTCACAAGCATTCTTCCACATCTTCTTCTTTAAACCAATATATTCATCACTTAGTTCATAACCAAAACATAATGTGCAATCATCTATATGCATATATGAGCATGGCGAATTTTCAAGGTGTCCATAGCCATCCAAAACACAAATTTTAACTAACATGCAAGAAGCATGAATCATGCTCAAGAATGCATCATGGCCGAATATGACAATCATGCTCCTTTTCAACTTCAATCATGATAAAACAAAGAGAAAACTCAAAATCTTACTCATGAGTAGAAAATCCATCATTGCATGCATCATCATCAAGCTTCACACTTAGCATGCAATGGCTTTATCACCATAACAACTTTGGCCAAATACCATTTCCATGGCATAACAAAGATTTGAGCCATGGCTAACATGCACATCAAGTTAGCAACCAAGACATGCATGAAACTCCTAACACAACCTCATACATACCTTAATCTTGATGCAAACTTAGCCAAATCTCCTTCTAGATCTCTTCCAAACCAAGCATGAAGCAAAAATCCTCCCCTTTTCCTTAGTATTTTCGGCCAAGAAGTGAAAATGGATGAGCAAAATTTTTCTTTTCTTTCCTTAGGACATTCGCCAAGAGCTATGGTGAAAGATGAATACTTTTTTTTCCTTTTTTTCCATACTCTTATTTTATTATTTCTAACATGCACCACTAGCAAAACATGTTTAAGACATGTTTTCTTTTGCCCATATTCATCACCATGGCCGCCACTATAGTCAAATTTGGGGAATTTGACATGCAAGGACAACATTTCTAGTGTGCATCAATAGGCCACTTCCACATTTGCCTATCTCAATTCTAAATTTTCTCACACAAGTCCTTTCTAGTGAAATTCACCTTTATAACACTAAATCAATCATCAAAAAATGTCATACATGAATACTCACATATTATAGGCATCGAAATAAATTTTAAATTATTGTTATGCCTCGGTTTTGTGGTCCCGAAACCACATTCCGGCTAGGGTCTATTTTGGGCTGTCACAGGACAAATATTGTTTTATCTTATCAAAGGCCACCTGGCATTCCTCATTCCATTCTCCCGGGTTATGTTTTCGAAGAAGCCGAAAGATTGGGTCGCATTGGTTGGTAAGTTGAGCGATAAATCGGGCGATGTAGTTTAATCTCCCTAAAAATCCTCTAACTTCCTTTTGCGTGCGTGGAGGTGGTAATTCTTAGATGGCTTTTATTTTATCTGGATCAACTTCGATACCTCTTTCACTGACAATGAAGCCTAGCAACTTTCCCGAGGTAGCTCCAAACGTACATTTGGCTGGATTGAGCTTTAGCTGGAACTTTCTCAGTCTGTCGAACAATTTCTTCAAGTTCACTACATGCTCTTCCTCCCCTCGGGATTTAGCAATCATATCGTAGACGTAGACCTCTATTTCCTTATGCATCATGTCATGGAATAACGTCACCATAGCCCTCGATATGTTGCTCCAGATTCTTTAACCCAAATGGCATCACCTTGTAGCGAATGTTCCCCACATTGTTACGAAGGTAGTTTTCTCCATATCCTCGGGGCCATCTTGATCCGATTATACCCCGAGAATCATCCATGAAAGAAAACAATGAATGTTTTGTTGTGTTATCCACCAACGTATCAATGTGTGGTAAGGAAAATTATCTTTAGGACTTGCTCGATTCAGTCACGATAATCTACGATATTCGTACTTTGCCATCTTTCTTTGGTACCGGACTATGTTAGCCACCCATTCGGATATTTGAGGCTTGTAGGAAGCCAAGATCAAATTGCTTCTTGACTTCCTCTTTTATCTTCAACAACATCTCGTGCCTCATCCGTCTTAGCTTTTGTTGAATGGGCTTGCATTCGGATTTAATGGGAGCTTATGGACCGCTACATCTTCATCCAATCCTGGCATGTCCTGATATGACCATACGAATACATCTTTGTACTCGCGGAGCAAAACAATCAAATTATGCCTGGTGCCCCCTGAAATAGAAGTCCCAATCTTCACTTCTTGCTTCCTTTCTTCAGTTCCCAGATTTATTGTTTCAACAGATTCTTGATGAGGCAAAATCTGTTTATCCTCTTGTTCCACCATTCTTAGCAAGTCAGGAGACGAGACATAGTCTTCAGCATTTTCTTCGGCTTCGAATTCTCCTAAACAAACAACCTTCTTAAAATCGATTTCAGGACTCGTAACGGGTTTGTTCATGCTGTTGACATCTGAGCACCTGAAAGTTGAATAGAAAAGGAAACTATAAAGGGGCATCCAAACAAAATGTTATGGCATGGCATGAGGCAAATGTAAGGACAGGCTATAAAATGAGAAAATGATTATGAAATTAGTGGTAATGCAAAAGATCATGACAAAATGCATCTTCATTAATATTCATGATAAAGAGCGAATGCAAGCTCTTACAAAAGGATTCTATTATATCTAAGGACACAATAGAATGTTAACGTTTGAGCATTACTCTGAAGACTTATAAACTACAAGAAGGTCCTCGGTAGTCCAATTGTTCAACATAAAACCCGGGGGACGAAGGCGTATCTTTGAGACATCTTTACTTGTGTCAGCTCCTTTGTCTATGACATTTATACTGATATTCTGAAAACCCTCTTCGATCATTAACATTATGCTTTGTGCACTATACTGCCCTGGGTATATCATTCCCGCAGACGTAAATATTCTTGATAAATGAGGGAATTCCATGGGCTCCCATTCTGGTTCTCGGCCTAGTGTTCTCGCGATCCTTCTTTCCTGATCTTTCTTCCACTGTTTTCTTCTTTGACGCATGTCCGACTGAAACCCTAAACCCTATCGGGCCTTGTGATGTACTGGCTTTAGAGCCCTGACTATTCCTTGTAGGTACCTTCCCAAACCTTTCCTTGCTCGGGCTCCCTTTCCTACAGTCAACTTGACACCCATCTTGGTATTTCTCGACTGTTTTGGCTCGGGAATTATGTTTCCCTCAGCGACGAATGTGGCATTGACAAATTCAAGAGATCAGAAGGAACATTCCAGAGTGTCTTTACTCACTTCAATATATGGTGCGTCGGCGAAATAGATGCTACAATGTCTTCTTCTCCTCGACGGACCAAACGACCATCCATGATAAATTTCACCTTTTGATGGAGGGATGATGGACCGTTCCAAAGAGAATGTATCCAAGATCTTCCTAAGAGACAATTGTATGATGGTGTAATGTCCATGACTTGAAACTCAATCATTGTATATGTAGGGACCCACTTCTAGAGGGATCTCGATTTTCCCATAACTTCGTCTTGTTCCATCGAATGCCCTTCATCAGAATGACAGGGCCTTAGATAGGATAAATCCATCTAATCCTAGAAAGTGTGGCCAAAGGCATAACATTGAGTCCGATC
The DNA here is from genome assembly GCF_025698485.1 of Gossypium arboreum. Lineage (NCBI taxonomy): Eukaryota > Viridiplantae > Streptophyta > Magnoliopsida > Malvales > Malvaceae > Gossypium > Gossypium arboreum. The sequence continues at coordinate 11,427,076 of NC_069075.1, read as the reverse complement.
CATTGTTGATAAGCATGTTCGGTATTATATAGCCCTTACAACAAAGTTGTGATATGCAATGCTTTCACTGAGCCTCTACCATTGGACGGTATTTCATCATCACTAAAAGAAATAAAATTATCCGCATTCAAGTTGTTCATCCATCTATCCAATTTTTCAACGGATATATTGTTTGCCACATAAGCTTGATTTAACACTTTCAAAGAAAGCGTTAGGTGTGGTTACGAATTCAACAGCAGAGATAATACTGAGATTCGCTACCGACCGCTTGCTCAATTGTTCTACCACGTTGTACTTATCGTGCTTGATAAATTTTAAGAATTCTGTGCTTCTTCCTCGTCCACGTGCTTTTTAGCTTCTTGTTCAGCCGCACGCTTCATGCTCCTCTTCATCCACGCATCGGTGCTTTTCCTTTTGTTTCAAGTCACCGTTCTTCTTCACCTCCTTGAATAACATCTTCTACTACGAGTGAAATGACCTACTTCCCGACGCCCCAAATATGGCTTTGGGTTTTCATCTTGGTGTGACGATATTAACGTTATATTTCCATGGTACTGCTTTATTGTCCTTGTAGGGGAAAGGAGATGGTACCTCGATTATCAATTTTGGTTTCACCAGCTCTTTCTTCGCGTCGTAATAAATTATTAACGGTCGGTCGACACTATACGGAAAACCTAACAATTGATGGTCAGAGGCGCATATTTCTCCTCCATCGGCCTCTTCGCCTTTATAAAAGATCTCAATCTCTTTATTATCCATCATGTTTTGAAGGACCCTTTTAAATTCCTCACATGACTGAATGTTGTGCCCTATGATTCCATGGAAACTACAAAAAACCTGACATTTTTTTCTGAGATTACCGTCGGGGCGACAGAGCAATCCATTCTTAACCAGTACCTCCCAGATTTTCTGCAGAGGCGTCCTTATTTCTGAAACACATCTTCTGACTTTCCATTCATCTTCTTTCCCCACTGTGCTCACATTCCCTTCAGTATGGTTAGGGAACGGGTTCCCAGTTGTATCACTGGCACTATCGAATCGTAGGATACCCGCATCAATTAGTCCTTGAACTCTCCTTTTAAAGGCTAGGCAATTTTCTGTGGAATGTGCCTGGTTTCCCGCATGGTATGCACAACTAGCGTTTGGGTCGTACCATTTCGGGTATGGGGCCTCAATGGTACCATATAATGCGGGATATCAATTGCTTCTCCAAAAATTTTGGGTACGATTCCCCATATGACACGAGAATAGGGGTAAATTGTGGTCTCTCGGAATTGGATTTTGCTGGCCTCTGCTCGTTTTTGGGTTGACCTTGGACGGGTATTGTATTTTATGGGAATATGGCGGTTGGTCTCGAGTTGCTTGTGGTGTAAACAGGGTAAGAAGAGTAAGGAGGCGGTGTTTGGTAGTAAGGGGTTTGAGGAGGGTAATAGAAATTCGGAGGTGGATAATTTCGAGGTCGAGGTTGGTTTGGATATGGGTTAGGGGCATAACGGCTTCCCATTCTCACCATGTGGGCTTCTGGTTCTTTCTTCTTCGTGGGCGCTGCCCTTCTTGAACTTTTTTGACCTTCCATTCTACCGCTCTCGACGGCATTCTCTATAAGCTCACAGATATTACAATATCCGCAAAGTCTTTCGTGGCACTTCCCACTAGTTTGTCGTAAAACGGTGCTTTCAAAGTGTTGATGAAAATAACGGTTATCTCCGTTTTTATTAGTGGGGGGTCCACTTGGGCTGAGATATCCCTCCATCTCTGCGCATACTGTCTGAAAGTTTCTGACGGCTTTTTCTCCATCATTTGCAAAGTCATCCAGTCTGGCACCATATCCGATACATGCTTGTAATGCTCACAGAATGCTGACGCCAAGTCCTTCCAAGATCGGATCCTTTCCCTACTAAGCTGGTTGTACCATCGAAGAGCCGATCCTACTAGACTATCCTGAAAACAATGTATGAGTAGCTGGTCTTCATTCACGTAACGGTCATTTTTCGGCAAAACATGACAAGATGCGCCTTTGGACATCTCGTGCCATCGTATTTTTCAAATCAAGCACCTTGAACTTGGAGGCGAACTAGATCGGGCACCAAACCGAGCTCTTTGGCACTTAATGCGAGAAGGCTTCAGTACCTCTATTGCTTTGAGTCTTTCCTCTAAGCTCCTATACTTCTCTTGAGCCTCACGATCGTCTGTTCTCAACTCGCTACTTCATTGGATCGTCCGAATCGGAATAATTGGATTGGCGGGATTAGCCTCAGAATTTGATATGAATATTCCTTGCCCTAAATGAGTATGTGGCACCGGCCGTTGCTCTTGTAATTCCTTTTGAATTCTCTCCATCCTTTCAATCCTTCCATTGAATTCGGCCTCCATTACTCTAGTTTGTCAGCGCGTTCTATACGAATGACGTGGTTCCAGTCTTGTGGTATTGCAACTGCGAATTGTATGTTTTAACCTCGTGACAGTATGGGATATGCAATGAATGAATGGATGCATGAATGAATGCATGAATGTCAAATGAATGTCAGTCATGAATGAATATGCAAAAATTTGGTGTTAATTTCAAGATAGCCCCTATTTAGGCATTTCCTTAATCAAAGGAGTCTATTACACAACGTTTCGGTCACTCGTATAATTGACTCCTCCATTAGAAACCCGTTTTTGGCAACCAATCTCTAATCAACACCTTCCTAACAAGATGCCTTCGATGCATGATGAAAAATAGAAATACAGACAAACGACCTTAGTTAGCGCAACACATATAAACAGAGAAAAACTGTGGAAAATCTAACAAATTAAACTACTTGGTCCAGTGGACTCGATTCCCTTTCTTAGAAAGCACAAATGTAAAAGAAATAGAAGGTAAGATGTGCTTTTCCCGTGTACTTATTTCGGTGACTACTAAACGAGCGGAGGTTCGGCATGGCTCTAGTTGGGTGGCTCGAATGGTTCACTATATGCGGTTTTGGTTCTAGACAGGTACTCGAATTGCTCGTACTATCATCTGCTAAGATTAGCACGAAGCCTCGGTCATAACCCATCACAGGCTCACGAGTTCAATTCGAGGGATTACATTTACTTATGCCTATGCGGAGGGACAAGTTAACTCACGAAAGCATAAGTCATATGTAACCCGAAAGTATTCACTAGCCTGTGCGAAAGGACGAGTTAACTCACGAAGGCATATTGTTTACTTTCACTTAAACGGACAGAGCCCGAGTAGAGAGCTTATGTTATGCAAAATGCAAGTGCACGGTGTGTGGGAGAAACATGCAATCCTTCCATTTATTTTAAAACTACAAAACTAAAACGAAAGATAAAACAAATTAGGAGATACGTATGTATGATTTTTTCGAAAACAAAACTTAAGGATCATGATTAAATATTAATTTGAACACGGAAATTTGAAAATTTTGACAACAAGCATTTAATTCAACTCGACTCTCAAAAATGGAGGTCCCTAGCGGAGTCGCCAGCTGTAGCGACATAAAAAATTTCTTCTTTTTGTCACTAATTGAGGCGATTTATTGGAAATTTAAAAACTGACTTTAGATTTTATTAAAAAAGGGAGTCGCCACCGATCCTGTTTCCTAGGTGTGACCGGACACCTATTAGATCTCTTATTAACAAAATAAAAGGGTGAGTTTGGGTCTACGTTAAAATCCAGAGAAAAATTAGGGTTCAGGAGTCGGTTACGTGCGAGGAAGGTATTAGCACCCTCGCGACACCCAAAAATTGGTATCTCATAAACACGTGTTGTCTTGATTTTCAAAAATACGAGTTCAATATTAAAATTTAGCTGTGATCCGATTAAAAAGACGAGAAATTTTAGTTTATTCCGGTTTTTGAGAAGGGTATATCGCTTTAACACGAGTCAATTGACGTTCACCCAACATAGCGATGAACTCGATGACTTGATGTTAAATCGGTACATTGCCTTGATTATTGAAATTAATTAGCAAAACAAGAATATGATTTTCGAAATAATGCAAAGCAAATTGATATGAAATAAAAACCAATAAATGAAAAAGCTAGGTATATATTGAAACAAATAATCAATGTGACAATAATATTAAAATGATAAAGATATATATGACATTTAGTGCAATACTAGAATTAGACATGAGATAGAAACAATGAATATATATACATAGTAATGACATTAGGAATAAGTACATAAAATAGGATGAAAAAGATTTACAAATCAATACTAATATGGGTATGTAATATAGATATATGTATATAGAATATATTTAAAATGAACATATACTAATAATAATAGTAAAGATAGTAACACTAAAAAGATATGTGTACATTAAATAACATATAATAATACTAAAATCGCAAATGACAATATGAAAATAAATAAATAAATATAATAACATATGAAAATAAAACTATATATATATAACGTGTATACAAGAATAAAATATATGTGCAAATGTTAATGATAAATGCGTTAGGAATAAAACAAGTATGATAATAATATATATACAATACGGTATAAAAATAAACATATATATATAATAGAATTTAAAATATATATATACATGGGAACTAATTATGTAATAAAATATGACGATTTATACATAGTATAGTATTACAACATAGATATGAAAATATATACTAAAATGTACATATAATATATAAGGGTATATATATAGTAAAATATAAAAAAAATTGTGCAAAATATATATATGATATGATGCTAAGAGTATACGTAAGAAAAGAAAAACCATAATAAAAATATGTACGATAGTGTAAAAATGTATATATAATATAGTGTTAAAATACATGTATAATATGTAAATATTAAAGAGTAATGACGTTATAAACAACTAAATACAACACTTTGTAAATATATATATGTATGTATATGTATAAATGCTAAAATATACATAAATATAATATATACATATAAAGTTCACTAATATTTTAAAAAATAGTACATATAATGGTAATATTAAGTATAATAATATATTTACAACAATAATAATAATAAGCAACAATAATAATATAATAATATAGTAAAACTAATGTTAAAAAAAATACTATTTAAGGATAAAAAACGAAAAGGATGAAATCGTAATCAAAACAAATTAGTGGGATAAAATTAGAAACAAAATTGGGAATCGGACTAAATTACAGCGCGCATGAACTGGAGGGACCAAAGGCGCAATATCCCAAGCCTTTAAAGCATAACATATTAAGCGGGCTAAATTGTAAGGCAGATCAAATTTTAGGGCCAAATTATAAATAAATATAAACTTGATTTAAAACACTGAAAATGCGGAAGGGCCGATTAGCAAATAGCCTTCCGTTTCAAAACACTGGATCTGGCGGGTTAGGGTCGGTCGACCGATCCAAGGCCTAAACGGCGTCGTTTTATTCATTAAGGGGACCAAAACGCACCGCTTTGGTCCCTATATAAGATAAATTTTTTTTTTCATTTTGTATAGTGAAGGAAAAAAAAAAAAGAGAGGAAGAAAGGAGAGAGGGAGAGGGAGTGCTCCTCGATTTCCGGCCGGGAGGACATCGGTCCGATCGTGGCGGCCAGCGGCGCCACGTGTGTGGTAAAATTTTCAATTTTTTTCCTTCTTCTTCTTTTCTACTTTGTAAACACTAAAGAGAAATTTATGATCTTCAATAAACAGATAGCGTTGATTGTTAAAACAAAAAGAAGAAACAAAAGGTTGTATTTTTTCTTTGTTCCTTTCGATTTTACATACATATATATATTTCTTTATTTTCTATCTATTTAACATAAAATATACAACAAATATAAAAAAATTGAAAATTTTACCTTTCCGACCATCGTAATACGGTGGCCGTGGCCACAGCCAGCGATCGGATCGACGTCCTCCCCGGCCGAAAATCGTACGAGCACTTCCTCTCCCTCTCTCCTTTCTTCCTCTTCTTTTTTTTTCCTTCACTATACAAAATGAAAAAAAAACAAAAAATTAACTTATATAGGGACCAAAGCGGTGCGTTTGGTCCCCTTAATGAATAAAACGACGCTTTAGGCCTTGGATCGGGTCGACCGACCCTAACCCGCCAGATCCACAGTGTTTTGAAGCGGAAGGGCTATTTGCTAATCGCCCTTCCGCATTTTCGTTTTTTAAATCAAGTTTATATTTATTTATAATTTGGCTCTAAAATTGATCATCTTACAATTTAGCCCTGCTTAATATGTTGCGTTTTAAAGGCTTAGGATATTGCACCTTTGGTCCCTCCAGCTCACGCCAAGACGCTTTAAAAACCGACTTTAGATTTTATTAAAAAGGAGTCGCCACCGATCCTGCTTTCCTAGGTGTGATCGGACACCTATTAGATCTCTTATTAACAAAATAAAAGGGTGAGTTTGGGTCTACGTTAAAATCCGAGAAAAAATTAGGGTTCGAGTCTCGTTACGTGCGAGGAAGGTATTAGCACCTCGCGACGCCCAAAAATTGGTATCTCATAAACACGTGTTGTCTTGATTATCAAAATACGAGTTCAATATTAAAATTTAGCCGTGATCCGATTAAAAGACGAGAAATTTTAGTTTATTCCGTTTTTGAGAAGGGTATATCGCTTTAACACGAGTCAATTGACGTTCACCCAACATAGCGATGAACTCGATGACTTGATGTTAAATCGGTACATTGCCTTGATTATTGAAATTAATTAGCAAAACAAGAATATGATTTTCGAAATAATGCAAAGCAAATTGATATGAAATAAAAACCAATAAATGAAAGAGCTAGGTATATATTGAAACAAATAATCAATGTGACAATAATATTAAAATGATAAAGATATATATGACATTTAGTAATTAGACATGAGATAGAAACAATGAATATATATACATAGTAATGACATTAGGAATAAGTACATAAAATAGGATGAAAAAGATTTACAAATCAATACTAATATGGGTATGTAATATAGATATATGTATATAGAATATATTTAAAATGAACATATACTAATAATAATAGTAAAGATAGTAACACTAAAAAGATATGTGTACATTAAATAACATATAATAATACTAAAATCGCAAATGACAATATGAAAAATAAATAAATAAATATAATAACATATGAAAATAAAACTATATGTATATAACGTGTATATAAGAATAAAATATATGTGCAAATGTTAATGATAAATGCGTTAGGAATAAAACAAGTATGATAATAATATATATACAATACGGTATAAAAATAAACATATATATATATAATAGAATTTAAAATATATATATACATGGGAACTAATTATGTAATAAAATATGAAAATTTTACCTTTCCGACCATCGTGTACGGTGGCCGGCGCCGGCGCCGGCGATCGGACCGATGTCCCTCCCCTGGCCGGAAATCGACCGGAGCACTCCCCTCTCCCCTCTCTCCTTTCTTCCCTCTCTTCTTTTTTTTTTCCTTCAGCTATACAAAATGAAAAAAAAAAAAATTTAACTTATATAGGGGACCAAAACGGTGCGTTTTGGTCCCCCCCTTAATGAATAAAACGACGCCGTTTAGGCCTTGGATCGGGTCGACCCGACCCTAACCCGCCAGGATCCGCGTGTTTTTGAAACGGAAGGGCTATTTGCGCAATCGGCCCTTCCGCATTTTCAGTGTTTTAAATCAAGTTTATATTTATTTATAATTTGGCCCTAAAATTTGATCTGTCTTACAATTTAGCCCCGTTTAATATGTTGCGTTTTAAAGGCTTGGGATATTGCCTTTGGTCCCTCCAGGTTCATGCGCGTTGTAATTTAGTCCGATTCCCAATTTTGTTTCTAATTTTATCCCACTAATTTCGTTTTGATTACGATTTCATCCTTTTCGCTTTTTTTATCCTTAAATAGTATTTTTTTAACATTAGTTTTACTATATTATTATATTATTATTGTTGCTTATTATTATTATTGTTGTAAATATATTATTATACTTAATATTACCATTATATGTACTATTTTTTTAAAATATTAGTGAACTTTATATGTATATATTATATTTATGTATATTTTAGCATTTATACATATACATACATATATATATTTACAAAGTGTTGTATTTAGTTGTTTATAACGTCATTACTCTTTAATATTTACATAATATACATGTATTTTAACACTATATTATATATACATTTTTACACTATGCGTATATATTTTTTATTATGGTTTTTCTTTTCTTACGTATACTCTTAGCATCATATCATATATATATTTTGCACAATTTTTTTTATATTTTACTATATATATACCCTTATATATTATATGTACATTTTAGTATATATTTTCATATCTATGTTGTAATACTATACTATGTATAAATCGTCATATTTTATTACATAATTAGTTCCCATGTATATATATATTTTAAATTCTATTATATATATATGTTTATTTTTATACCGTATTGTATATATATTATTATCATACTTGTTTTATTCCTAACGCATTTATCATTAACATTTGCACATATATTTTATTCTTGTATACACGTTATATATATATAGTTTTATTTTCATATGTTATTATATTTATTTATTTATTTTTCATATTGTCATTTGCGATTTTAGTATTATTATATGTTATTTAATGTACACATATCTTTTAGTGTTACTATCTTTACTATTATTATTAGTATATGTTCATTTTAAATATATTCTATATACATATATCTATATTACATACCCATATTAGTATTGATTTGTAAATCTTTTTCATCCTATTTTATGTACTTATTCCTAATGTCATTACTATGTATATATATTCATTGTTTCTATCTCATGTCTAATTCTAGTATTGCACTAAATGTCATATATATCTTTATCATTTTAATATTATTGTCACATTGATTATTTGTTTCAATATATACCTAGCTTTTTCATTTATTGGTTTTATTTCATATCAATTTGCTTTGCATTATTTCAAAATCATATTCTTGTTTTGCTAATTAATTTCAATAATCAAGGCAATGTACCGATTTAACATCAAGTCATCGAGTTCATCGCTATGTTGGGTGAACGTCAATTGACTCGTGTTAAAGCGATATACCCTTCTCAAAATCGGAATAAACTAAAATTTCGTCTTTTTAATCGGATCACAGCTAAATTTTAATATTGAACTTCGTATTTTGAAAATCAAGACAACACGTGTTTATGAGATACCAATTTTGGGTGTCGCGAGGTGCTAATACCTTCCTCGACGTAATCGACTCACTGAACCCTAATTTTCTCTCGATTTTAACGTAGACCCAAACTCACCCTTTTATTTTGTTAATAAGAGATCTAATAGGTGTCCGATCACACCTAGGAAACAGGATCGGTGGCGACTCCCTTTTTTAATAAAATCTAAAGTCAGTTTTTAAATTTCCAATAAATCGCCTCAATTAGTGACCAAAAGAAGAAATTTTTACATCGCTACAACAGCTGTAGCGACGTAAAAAAAATTTAGTTTCACTTGGTTGCTAATTGTGGCGATTTATTAAACATTTGAAAACCAACTTTCGATTTTATTAACAAAGGAGTCGCCACCGATCCTTTTTATAGGCGTGATCGGACACCTAATAAAATTATTTTAAAACAAAAGAAGGCCAAATTTAGGTCTACATGAAAGTCCAGAGAAAAATTGGGGTTCGGAGTCGATTACGCGTGAGGAAGGTATTAGCACCTCGCGACGCCCAAAATTGGTATCTCATAAACATGTGTTGACTTGATTTTCAAAAATACGAGTTCAATATAATATTTAATCGTGATCCGATTGAAAAATGAGAATTTTAGTTTTCGATTTTTTTTAGAAAGGGTGTCCTTTTTAACACAAGCCATTTAATTTCACCCAACATAGCGATGAAATCGATGGCTTAATATTAAATCAAGACATTGCCTTATTTTTGAAATTGATTAAAACATGAGAAAAATATTTCTAAAGTGAGAAATTAAAAATAGATAAAGGACGCAAAAAATGATATCATTAATGAAAAATATTAACATGGAATACTAGAATATTAGAATAACAAAAATAATGATATTTACAAAATAAAAACAAATCATGTACTAATAATAAAATAGGAAAAATGATATATTTGGTAATAATAATATAAAATAATAATATGTACATAAAATACACATATATATATGCATATAATAAAAGTATGTAATAATAATAATAATAATATCTACAATAAAAGAAAATATTAGGAAACGTACATAAAAAATATATACATAAAAATTTACAACAATGATATAAAATAATGATATGTGCAAAAATATATATATATATACATATGTACATAAAATATACACTAATATAATAATAGTTATAATAATACTAGCAATAGTAATAATTTGTAATAATAATATATACACAATATGGTATTTAAAAAAAAAATATATATATATATATATATGTATATAATAGTATTTAAGAATATATACATAAGAAATATATAACTAATGGCATTAAAAATATATACATAATATATATAAAATACCTAAAAAAGAAGGGGAAAGAAGAGAGAAGGAGAGGGGAAAGGAAATCGGCCAAGGGGGCGGTCACGGTTGATCATCGGTCGCCAGTCAGTCTCATACCATCACACCACGCCACCAGTGGTGGAAAAGGTAAAATTTTTTAACAATATATGTATATATAAAGAAAGAAAAAACAACATAAAAAAAGAAAAAAGATTCGAAGAAGAGGAAAAAAGAAAAAGATGCAACCTTTTTATTGATGTTTTCTTTTGTGTTCAAAATTTGAAGAGATTTTTATGTTTTTTTTTTCAATCTTTGTAAAATCCCCCCTCCTCTTTACATGATTTTTGAATGGCTTTTTATAGCCATTTTTACATGATTTTCTATTATTTCTTTTTCTATTTTGTAGGTGGTGGTGGTAGACAATGGATATCAAAAATGAGAGGAAAAATGGGGCAAGTGGAAAAGTGGCTAGGTGGCTAGGGTTTCTTAGTTTTTTTTTTGGGGGGTTAGGTTTTTCTTTTTTCTTCTTTTCTTTTTTTTTTTTTGGTTAGGTTTTTTTTTGGGGGGCTTAATGGGCTTTTGAATTAGGTTTAATATTTGGGTTTTGTAATGGATTTGGGTAGATGTAAATGAGTCATGGGTTAAGGGTTTTAGTGGGTTTAGAGGTTTGGTTGGGTTTTGATGAAATCGGGCCCGGACAATTTGGGCTTCTACAGTGTGATCTCGCTTTATATTGATTAGAGTTAATCACTCTTTGCATAAAAAAGAACAACACACAAAGCTCCAAAAATAAGAAAACAAAACAACTTTTTCACTATCAAAATAATCACAACTAAGGTTGTGTTTGTAACACTAAAAATAGAGTTCAAAAAATGATTTCTGGAAAATAGATTATTTTTTGGTATAATGATAAATTTAGCTCTCAACGTTTACATTTTTTGTCAATTTAACCCTTATTCCTTTTTAAGCTAAATTTGACCTTTAACCTTTAAAAAAGGGGTCAAATTGTTTTTTTTAATGAAAATAATGATTAAAACGTTAGTTTTTAATGTTGCTGGTGTGGCCATTTGCATGGTAGTCCATATGCATATCATGCTAACATAACATCATTTGTCTTATATGTCATGTCAACAAATAATTCAAGAATTATAAAAATAAAAAAATCAAAATTTAAATTAAAAAATATAAGAGGTTCATAAAAATTAAAAAAAAATAGCATGGAATACATGTGAATTGTCATACAGGTTACTGTGTTTAAAAATTTAACATTTTAATTAGTATTCTCATTAAAAAAAATCATTTCGACTCTTTTTCAAAAGGTTGATCACTAAACTATTAGTAAATTTACGTTTTGATCACTCAATTTTAAAAAGTTACAAAATAGTCATTGAACTATTTCAAAAGTTTTCGTTTAAGTCACTGATCTATTAAAATTTTTGTTGTGTGGCATTCTCTATTCACACCACCTGCATCATTCGAAAGCTCTTATTTCCCTTTTCTTCTACACTTCATTTTTTTCATTAAACAATGAATGTTATGAATTTAAAAACCAAAATCCAAATAGATTTCTTCTTCAATCTCTAACACTAACCCTTAGATCGACTTAGATTGAAAATATGTTCTTCTACTCATCACTGAGTATTGATCCATTGTATAGATTATCGAATTGTCACTTGAAGCTCACTAGCCAATTTTTTTTTTAAAAAGAAATCTTAATAGCCTAGTTACTTTCCAAATAATTCAACAACTTAAATGAAAACTTTCGAATAGTACAATGATTATTTTGTAACTTTTTGGAGTTTAGTGACATCGGGTGTAATTTACCCTAAATAAAAAGATAAATAGTTTTTAGAATGCTTGCTTCACATAGTATAAACAAATTACATTTACAAAAAAATAGCAAACTATTATATTACCTCATCATCAATTAAAAATAATCTTCGATCACTCTTTGGTATTATTATTTTTCGAATATGATTCAATATTGCCTCTTCAAGAACCATTGCTTATAATTCTAACTTATTAATGCTAACAATCTTCATTTTTACCAATATTTTTCCTAGGTGTTACTTAATTGAATATGCCTAACTACAAGATGTTATTTACAAAACTAAACTTAAATTTTAATTGGTATATAATCCTATTTTACATCAATAGAATTAAAACAAACTTATCTTTTTAAGAATAAAATTATTTCAAAATTTCCCTATATTTTATGGTTAGAGTTCTATTCAACTAATAAATTTATTTTAAAATTAGCACAAATTTTTTTACGTCAAACCTTCTTTTTTTTTTATATATTTTGTACTTAGAATTCTATTCAAGTAATAAATATACTTTAGAATTAGTACAATTTTTTTACATTAAACTAATTTTTAATGTCAATTTTTATTAATAATTTTAAATTAAATAAAATTTATTTTTAAATCTCAATTTAATTATAGAATTATAATCAATTCAAAAGTTTCTAAATTCATGCTTATATATATGATTGATTATTTTATGTAATCTACAAACATATATTAATAATTATTTAGGTGAAATATCTTAATTTGTTTTGATTATTAAAACTTATTTGTAATTTTTTTAAAATTTGATTGATTCAATGAAAATTAAAACTCTTTACCTGTAACTTCCCCAACCCGGCCTAGATGATAGACCTGAATTTGAGAGATTACCGAAGTGGTTCGGTCTTTATCAAGATCAATTTTCCTTTAAAGCTCAAGTTTATTCAGGTAATTTACAATTAATATTCTAGTTTAACTTATTAGAGTTGGCAACGAAATTAAAACATAAGTCTTCTTAATAAAACAATTCAGTTTAATCACATATTAACAAATAATAACCTAAATTTTATAACCTATACTAAATCAGTTGCATCTAACAAATAAATTAAAACTAAATTTCTAAACCATGATTCATAATAAAAGAAAAAGGAAAATAACTCTACCTCATAAGAAATTAAAAATAATAACATTAACGGAAATAAATACGAAACAAAAGCCGGGACCCTCCAAGTTTCATGTCTACGTCCTAGCCTGAAGGATTATCTGTAAAGATGGAAATTAAGGGGAATGAGTTATGGAAGCTCAATGTGAGTCCCTTTAGATTAAACCAAATCATACAATTATATTTTTAAATATTAAACAACATAATACATCATTACCAATAATAACAATTGGTTATAAATAGCTATCAATTTCAAATACCATAATTCAGTGTTGCTACTTTAGTCAAACAATAATAATATTCTCAAACATAGACAATCAATTGTATCAATTTCAGTGTTATTCATATTGTTCACGAAAAATATATGCACATAAATCAAATCAATCGTTTCATCAAGTAAATTCAGTCATGTACGCATAAAATAGTTAAATATGCTATACAAAAATCAGTTGTCCTATCCTCAACCACTAGTGCTCCAAAATTAGGAGTTCCCTCGAACTCCCTCCATCATCACTCCAATTTGTGGACTTAATACCACATTTGGATTCGGGTAATTGCAAATAAAAGCTGCTGTAACTGCAAAAACACGACTATCTCACAGATAAGAGCTGTTAGAGGGACCGTGAGAGCATAGTGAAAACGTCGCAGTTAGGATATGCTATAATTGTGAATACACAGTGAACGATTAAATAAAGATTTACTGTCGATTCTTCCTCCGATCATATCAACCCAACCTAACCCATGCAAATGAAATATAAATACATTTCAAGACATTCAATCAATACATCATTTACTTTTTATCTCATAACCAATCAATGACAATCATGAATAAATTAGACATCCAATTTTTCTAACAATTTAGGTATTCGGATCATTCAATCGGGTATTCATAAAATACATGTACATTATTCACTATTTAGGCAATCAATCAAGAGTAATTCAATTAATAAATTCAATCATCCATATGTTTCATTGTTCTATTCTTAATCCAGGATCTAATTGCATAATCTAGTTCTCTAAATGCCATTAGAAACCTAATCATGGACTGATTTGAAAAAAATAATAAAGAATATGTAAAAACTTTAATTTTGAGTTTCAGGGGCCACATGGTCGTGTGACCAGACTGTGTGGAGAGCTTTAGACTGTGTACGATACGTCGTGCAGAGGAAAAATAAAATGCAGAGGCCATACGACCATGTAGGGAAACTCAGACTGTGTGAGAAACGGAGTTTTAAGGTTTCAAGAGGGACATGGCTGTGTGTAAGACCATGTAATCCACACAGGTTGGCCACACGCTAGTGTCGTAGGCAGTGTGCAACTAGACAATGACTCAATTTTTCGTAAAAGAACACACACGTAACTTCCAGGGTCCCATACGATGGTCCTCATATCCAAGTATGATCTGAATTACCTACATGGGGTCTTTCTATTGACAAAATGCAAGAATTAATGAAAAATTTCAAGAATTAATGACAAACTTATCAATCTTGAATTTTGACTCGATTTTTTGTAAAAGAACACACACACCTAACTTCCGGGGTCTCGTACGATGGTCCTCACATCCAAGTATGATCCGAATTACTTATAAGGGTCATTCTATTGACAAAATGCAAGAATTAAGATTTAGGGGGTTTTTCAATCAAATCGTAAAAGATCCGTAACGGATGAAAGATCTAACGAAAACAATGATTTTCTAGAATTGATGAGATCTAGCTATTGAGAAATGAGAAAAACTTACTGATCTTGATAGAAATTTAAAAATTGATGGCGTGAAATTCAACAATTGATGATAAATGATTCGATTTGGACTTGATTGCAAAGTTAAGATTTAAGAACTAAATTTCCAACAAAAATTTTGAGATAATTTTGTAAAAGAGGGTTTGTAGAGAAAATTGAGAAGAAATAGGGAGAATGGGGGCTTCAATTTGGGTTAGAATCAAATAGGAAATCTTAATTGTGCTAGGAAATGGTTTATTAGTTGGACTTTGGGAAAAAAATAAGGGTTGTTTGAAAATTAACCCTTTTTGGCCGGAATCAAGGAAAAATTAAAGGAAAATTGATAAAAAAAAAAAGGAGAATGGGGGTTTCAATTTGGGTTAGAATCAAATAGGAAATCCTATTTGTGATAGGGAGTAGAGGTGTGCATGGGCTGGGCTACTGGGCCTGGGCCGAAGGCCCTCCCAAAAAATGGGAGGGTTCGGGTAAAAATATAGGCCCGAAATATGGGTTTGGGCAAAAAAAACGAGGCCCGTTTAGAAAATGGCTAGGCTCGGGTAAAACTTTTTTTGCCCAAGCCTGCCCTACCAACCCAATTATATAGTAAATATATATTTTTCATTTTTAATCATATTTACATTTTATTTTCAATTTTAATATAATCACTTTTTATTATATTTTCAATTTGTGTATTGTTTTAAGAATTGTTTTAGTATCATTTTTTATTTGTTTCTTATTTTAATATTTGTTTTAAATGTATTTGATTTATTATATTTTAAATTTTTTTATTTAATGAAATAAGTTAAAAAAATTAATATGGGCCGGGCCGGGCTGGGCTCAGGCTTCATTTTTTTTCCGGCCGGGCTTGGATAAATTTTTAGGCCCATATTTCGGGCCGGGCCAAGAAAACGCGCCTAAAATTTTGTTTGGGCCCTGCCCGGCCCATGCACACCTCTAATAGGGAGTGGTTTATTAGTTGGACTTTGGAAAAAAATAAAGGTTGTTTGACAATTAACCCTTTTGGCCGGAATCAATGAAAAATTAAAAGAAAATTGAGAAGAAATAGGGAGAATGAATCAATAAAAAACTTTAAGAGAATTTTACAAAAGAGGGTTTGTAGAGAAAATTGAGAAGAAATAGGGAGAATAGGGATTTCAAATTGGGTTAAAATCAAATAGGAAATCCTAATTGTGCGAGGGAGTGGTTTATTAGTTAGACTTTAGAAAAAAAAAAAGGGCTGTTTGACAATTTTAAAGGAAAATTGAGAAGCAATGGAGAGAATGGTGGTTTCAAGTTGGGTTAGAATCAAATAAGAAACTTTGAGAGAATTTTGTAAAATAGGGTTTCTAGAGAAAATTGAGAAGAAATAGGGAGAATGGAGGTTTCAATTTGAATTAGAATCAAATAGGAAATCCTAATTGTGCTAGGAAGTGAATTATTAATTGGACTTTAAAAAAAAATAAGGATTGTTTGACAATTAATCCTTTTTGGCTAGAATCAAGGAAAATTAAAAAAAAGGAAATGGAACCAATGTGAATTAAACTACTAATCTACTCAAGGGGATGAAATGAATGAAGCTTAACCATTAGACTAATATCCATTCTATAGTCATATTTTACCACTAATAACACATAAGCTACCTTAAACTTAATTCCTTAACTGCAGAAAAATAAAAGGAAAAATTGAAAAAAATGGGATTTGAACATTGATTTTCATAGCTTACTTCTAAGCTCTTAATCACTAAGACTAAGATTAAGATTAAATTCATGATAATTCCTAAAAGAATTTGACCCTATAATTTTAGGGTGTTACATTACCCGTCACTTTTAATAATTTATAATAAGATTTAAAAATAATATCAATAAAATAAACTAATTTCCATCAACTAATTACTTGTACTATAAAATGACAATAACATTGTACCTCTTTATTAATTCAATTATTTAAATCTATATATATTTTAAAAAATATAAGATATTCAATTAAAATAAAAAATAAATTGATCATTAATAATTTGAGTACGTAAGAGTTTTAAATATAATTTTACATTTCAAATAAATATAAAATTATTTCAATAGGGAATATTTATATTATTATAACTTGAAAAAATAATTTATTTTGTGAGTATTAAAGTAATGTTTTAATAAATATTAAATCTATTATTATTGATTATGTATAGAATACTTCAAGTGCAAACACACGTAAGTTAAGACAAATATGTACAACAGTATGAACATAACAGAACTAACAAAAACATCTTCTATTATTAATTCATATTAGAATATATATTTTTAACATTAATCTTCTTATCATATTTGTTTTTCTTGATACATTGTTTAAAACTACTCATAGCCCCTTATGAATCCTTAAATAGGAGGATAATGCGTTTCAGTGCACTCAAACCTATATTCTCCTGTACTAACAATAATGCCGATGCCAATCAAATTAAAATTCAATCGGTATTATTATTATTATTAAACTTTACATATGAGAAAAATACTTTATTAATATTTCAATTAAATTCCAATAAAATTAAGACAACTAGTATCCAACATGTAAGCATTTTCATTTAAGTAATATCTAATTTAAAATAAATCAATTTTCTTTATTTTTTGAAAGAATAGGAAATTCAAATTTCAGTGTTCTTTTATTGAGATTTTTACGGGTTAAAATTTATTAATATAATATTTTAATTATAAAATAATTAATATATTATAATTATATTCAACCATTTCAATTGTATATAAAATTAATTACATGAAATAAAAAATAAGCACATAAAATCGCATTCGAGGCCCGTGACTAGATCTATTCATGGGTCACGTTACTTGTTTAGGCCGGAAGGTTTGCCTAAAATTTGAGAGAGTTTTGGCAAAAATATTAAGTCCAAAAAATAAGTTTGGTAAAAAATTAGACGTTTAAATATAAGTCGAGCTCGGGCTTAAACATTAAAGGCCTAACTTCGACCTGATCTAATTTTAAGTTTATAATACTTTATATTATATTATTTTTTTATATATTATATAATTTATAACACATAAAAAATAAATCTATACTAAATATATAATATTACTTTAATGTAAACAGTAAAATCACTTTATAAAAAAAATTCAATAAATAAAATATGTTAAATTAAATATTATAAATATTTTTTAAAAATTTTAAAACTAATATGAGTAGACTTAAAATTGGCTTGGGTTAGTCTTTTGTAAATATAAGTCGAATCAGGTTAGATTTAGACAAACATAAAATATATTAATATAATGCTTAAACTCGATTCAAAATCGATCCAAGTCAACCCATGAACATATGTAGCACCCCAAACCCGACCCAGAAGTTATGGTCGGATCCGGCATGCCACATCAAAACGTAAAAAAAAAATTTCCATTCTAAGTCCAGAAAATCGTACTTGATGTTCAAAAGATTAATTTCATTATAGGTTAAAGTGAATGGAAGTCATGCACCGTAGGAAACCGGAAAAGAGGTGGTGAGTCCATCGGATCGCTATACCAAGCTCCTTCGGATCCAATCCTAGACATGCATACCGCCATTGCCACACCTTAACGTCATGGATATTTCTAGGAAACCGATTTTTAGGAAAAGTGATTAATTTTGGAAAATACTTTCATTGCTGAAGCTTTGCTTGTTGTCGTGTTATTTTGAAATCAACTGTTGTTTTTGAAAACGCCCTAAAGCTATCCAATTTCAACAGTTAAATATAAGTATTACCTATCTTAGTAATACATATTAAAACCATAAAATAATTAAGCGGCCTTATTACATTTAAAAGCCCAAAACTTCAAACGTAAATAAAAGGATGTCCAGTTCACCGTAAGAAAATCAAACTTTCGAGCGGGTGGCCACTCCAATTCCCTCACGACTCCAAGCCCACTATGGTTGGGGATTTCTGCGTGGATGAAAATAAAAGGGTGAGTTTGGGAAACTCGGTGTGTAAGGAAAACCCATTCAAAGCCCAAGTCACTCAAGCCTATTGGGCTTAAGCCCATTCGTAATAAAGTGGTAATCGAGCGAGCCCTTTTAGATTACAATAAACCGGGCCTTAGCCCTTATTCAGATAACAAGATGGCCCATAGGCCCATTTCAAAATACATGCAAGATCAAGAAACATATGCAAGCCCATTTGGGAGACTACTCAACCCACCAACCACTACACTCCACCTGTACCAGCCATACACTCCATGTGGGAATAGCTCAACCCACCCATTAACACTCCACAGATTGCTTGCCTTCTTTCGCTCGCTTATCAATAAATTGAGGCAAAGCCTCCAAGACGTGGACAAGCCACTTTCAAGACTTCCTCCGTCAATATCCCATCCCATGCATCGATAATAACAACATGGCATGCAAGAAATAACAACAAATCAAACATGCATTTAGGTCAATTTAACCTAGGGGTATTTCAATAATTTATCTCCTAGGGGTAAAATTGTAAATTTTCCACTTTTAAAGGTATTTTAGTAATTTATCTATTTTAGGGTTTTTCATGCATATTCCTACCTTTCACGTACTACAGAATCACGTACCGAGGTTTCTTACCGAATTGGGCCCGTTGGCCCATCATTCCAATTTTGGCCCATTAAGCCCAAAAATATCGAGGGCACAGAAATCATGCACTTTGCAGTCCAAATTTTGCAGCTTACCAAAAACATTAATCGATTTACCTCACGAGCATTCGCACACTCACAAATTTACAAAATACCGGTTTTCGGCATTTCGCTTTTGACTTTTGCCGATCCGGACTAAGAAAGAGGGTGTTAGTTACACACCTGTTTTGCGACGATATGTTGACGAGATCCACACACGAACTGCCTACAATTGGATTACTAACACGTTAATCTAACTATTCAAATACGAACTACGATTAACCCCTTACAATATTCGCCAACCACACCTACAGATCATTGTAAGCTTATAAGAAAACAATAAGCAACTCATTAACAAATTTTTGTCAATGTTTACCACATAATCATAATTTCACTGCAAGCTGTCTTCCTGAGCAACAGTCACTAAATCATTTATAAATGGAGCTACGAAACTCCAAATCAAGTTCCGTTAATTTTCCTTGAAAATAGACTCATATATCTTCTATCCATAAAATTTTCAGAATTTTTGGTTTAGCCAATCAATACCAGATTTTTCTCAAAGTTTCCCATGTTTCACTGTTTGACTAATCTGACCACTCTTCATTACGAATCAAATTTCTCATTATACAGAATTCAAAATATGTTCTTGTTTATTTCATTAGAAACTAGACTCAATAAGCTTTAATTACATAATTTATTCAGCTTCTAATTCATCTCCCACAATTTATGGTGATTTTCCAAAGTCACGTTACTGCTGCTGTCCCAAGCAGATTTATTACCAAATCACTCTTTCATACACCTATCTTGCATGCATGTTATTTAAACATGTATATCACCAATCAATCATCACATATCTATGATTTTTACTTAAGCATAATCTCCATTTCATCATTTTAAAGCACAACATGTTAGCCGATTTTTCCTTTAGCATCTAAGGCACATGCATGCTCATTTGTTTGGCTCAACTTTACATATCTTCCATTTTTCATCAAAAGAACATGAAACAACAACCATTTCCTTCATTTTAATTCATGACCAAATGCTCACAACACAACTAAAAATCAAAATATACTTCAAGAGTTAAGGTAGAATCAAGAAGAACTTATGAACCTCAAAATAGAAGCAAGGTACCAAGAACTTACCTTCAATTTTCCTCCTCTTAATGACCGAATACTCAAGAGCTTTCTCCTCTCCTTTCTCTTCTCTAACTTTTAGCTATGATGAACAAAGATGGACAAAACTTTGTTCTTTTCACCCCTTTTTCTTTTAATAAAACTTCATATTTTATCCATTTAATTCTTTAATACAAAAGACATGAAATTCTTATCATGAAACATTTACCTAACCCATTATCATGAAACATTTACCTAACCCATTATCATGGAACATTTACCTAACCTATTATCAATTTGTATCAACTTGTACCATAAATTATGGATATCAAGTGTACATTTTGTCTACAACAACATGATGGCTGGCCACTTCATGTAAAATGGGAGATTTGTCATGCAAATCCTCCTATTTTGCACTCCTATTTATTTGGCCACTTCAATTTAGCCTATAGCATTTTCAAACATTTTCACATAGGTTCTATTTCATAATTTCACCCCCTTTTTGTTATGGAACAAAAATTAACTAAAATTGTCGGGTTCTATCTTAAGTTTGGGCTTTCTAGAGGTCCACTATCATAATTAAACCTATGCCAACATTCACAGGATTCCTGAAAATTGGGGCGTTACAACATAAATATTGGTGAAGAATACTTATCACAAGAGGGACAGAAGCATTATCCCCTTAACTCTTATCATTTTACCCTTCCAGAAAATATTAACTCCTAATAGAAAAATTATATACATATATAGATGGATTGTGGAAGCAATAGCATTGGTGTTGGTCTGCGGCTGGGCTTCCATTCTCATATTAGAATTTAGAAATGAAAACCCAACAATTTTTAAACGACAAAATGAAACTCCCTGCCTAATTGTTTTGTTTTCTTCTAATACGATGCAGCAAATCCCCTCATATATTTGTCTTCTTCTTTGCATGTTCCATAAATTTGTGCATTATTTTGCATTTGCCTCACATTAGTTAAGACTTTTCTGATCATTTCAAGCATCTTTGTTTTTTTTTTCTAATTAGGCTGTCATATATTCTATTGGTCATGTTGATAACTCAAGAAAACCACGAGAAATACTACTCTTGTCGTTAGAATAACGTCAACATACTTTGTCTTTATATATACATGTTAAGTTGTTTAAATAAATTAACCCTAATATTTGTTTTCTCCTCTTTGAAACTTAGTATCGAGGCATATAATTTAGTGTTTGAGTCATTGGTTAAGCGTGCTCACCCATATGAGATGGAATCATAGAAATTGCGAATGTGTGTGAGTGATTTACTTGTACCAATCTAGCATCGACTTTGTATATAATAAGCCTTTCTTTATGTAATCCAAAGGTTGAAGCTAGGGTTGGCCTCCTTTTTAGTTGGTAGATCAGCCAGCATCAAATTTCTGATCCACTTAAAATTTTCTCATTCATTCCCTACGTAACTTCATATTAAAACCACAATAAATATAGTTTTCTGTAAATGAATCAGAAGCAGTGCGATGAATAACGAAGAAAAAAAAAAAGGAAATGTCTGAAATCTGAGGCACAAGGGTGGTTGAGACAATGAATGAAGGAAGGCAGTTCCCCACACACTACTTTGTGGCTACACTTACGTTTGTGAGTTTGTGGTTTTAACAGCACCCAACATTTTGGGTCATTCCTTAGCGGTTAGCTTACACCCGAATCTACTCAAACCCTGACCATGACTGATTATTAGATTTTAAAGTACAAATATATATCCGATCAATTATAGTATAGTATCAAACAAAACTCACACATTGTAAGATTAAAAACATATACATCGTAACTGCGTATAGTAAAATTCAGATATGGTTAATTAAGAATTTAAAGCATCTAGAAAGCCTTATTGGCAATGAGTATTAGATTAGATCAAATCAATTTAAATGAAAATTTTAAATTAATAAAATTGATGAGTCTTATTTTATCAATCAAAATTAATTTAATATTTTAAGGAATTGAATGAAAAAAATTAAATCGAATAAACTTAAAATGAAATTTATATTGACTCAAAATGTTTAACTATAAAAAGTATAGTTATGATAACATAAAATTTCAGTTATATGTAAGTCAATTCTATTTTTACGGATGAACAAATAATTTAAAAACAATAGAAATTTCATTACAAATATAGGTATTTTGTTCAGGATATAAGTTAGAAACTACTAATTTGATTGTTCAAATTTCAAAACTTAAATAAATTGAAAATTATTATTTTAATTGATTGAATTTTAACAGGATTGATAATTTATAATACTAAAAAGTGATAGAATTTGTTTCAATGAAAAATATGGAAAATAATTAGTAGTTAAGGAATTACTTATCATGGTGATTTTTTCTAATTATTTTTATTTATTTATTTCTTTAATATTATTGTTTAAATAATTTACTTTTAAATTCTTTAAAATTTATATTTACTAAATAGTTTAATTAGTTTCATACGTGAGTAATATATCAAATATAGTTTATAATTTAAAATAAATAATTAAAATTTTAATATTTAATCTTTTAATTTATCAAATATTATAAAATTATAAAAAAATTGAAAATTACTTGGGAGATCAGAAATGACTTGATCAAAACTATACAAAGAATTGGATTGAATTTGATTAAAAAAACTGGGTTGAATTATAATTCATTATTGTAATTATTTGATTTAAATAAATAATTTGAATTGATTTAAAATTAAAAATTATAATCAAATTATCTAAAAATCGAAGAAGGTGTGAAATAAGGGGACTTGATGGAAACCAGGTGGGCCTTGTGTAGCCATGACATCATCTACAATTATTGGCCTCTGCTAAAGTTGAAAGAGGAAACATATGGATAAAATAAAAGGGGAGCCTATAGATGCATCATGCATGGAATGGAAATGGATGCCATGTTTTCCTCCCATTATAGGCCTAGAAGTAGGGCCCTATGTCCATGTCTACGGGGCCCTCCCCTCCCAAATGTCATTGTCCATTACCCCATATCACCTTCTCCCGTTAATATAACTTTGTTTTGTTTGATAATTTTCCATAATCATAAGCTTTATTTTCAAATGAAAAACTTTATTAATATTAGGGTGCGTTTGTTTGCCTGTATTTGATTTTCCGGAAAATATTTTTCTCATTTTACACTGTTTGGTTGCTTGAAAATATTTTACACGGTAAAACATTTTCAGAAACACGGGTAAAATAGGATGCTTTTGGGGGAAAATGACTTACAGATTTTTTTTCCGTAAGAAATTTTCCAAAAGCTCCCCCTTGGTCGCTCTTCATACGTCCTGCATATTCCTTCTTCTTCATCTGTCCAGGTACTTTCTCCTCCTAGTTCTTATGTCTTATTCTTTAATAAATATTTCATTTTTTTCCTTAGTTTTTCCATATCTTCTCTTCTTAGGGCTGCTTTTTTCATTCCCCCTTTGTGCCGTTCTTCATCTTCTTGCTTCTTCTTCGTCAAGGTATTTAACATCTTCATTCCTCCCGCTTCTTATTATATGCTTATCGTTTGATTCAACTATTTCTTAACGAAAATATTTGTGGAAAATCAATTGATTTTCAACCCATTCCTAGAAATTTTCTAGATCTTATCGATTTAGGAACAGAGAGAAATTATTAGCATGTTTTAATGTAAAATTTACACCGATTTTAATCCACTCAAGAGGTAACAACGTTAGTACTAAATTGTCGCTCACCTAAGGGATTGCATTATTCTTTCATGCTTTCAAGGATAAATCCCACTTTTTCCGCTTTCTTTCTCTTTTCCGATTAACACCTCTAAATCCTTCTCCATTAACACCCACCGACCACCACCATCATCGTTAACAACTCCGGTCACCATCGACCCATCATCGTTCACCAATCACCATTGTTGCTTCTTGACCGCCAACCCGAAGGTAACACCACCAATGGTGGATTTTCTTTCTTTCAACTGTTTGTTTTAAAGCTCGCCTTTGAAAAAAAATGGGTTTTGAAGCAATGAGATTGGTTGAAAATGCATTTGAAAATGTAGGTTTCATTTGTCTCTTAAATCAAGAATTTAATCGATTTAGTTAATCGATCCTACATTTTAATCATTTATCCATTTATAAATCAACTATAATATCGCATTTTACCTTTTGCTTTTGCTTTATAGTAGTTTCCGTTTCATATAGTAGTAGTATCAACCAAATGGAATCTAAATGTTTATATGAAAGGAATCAATTAGATGAGTAAAGAATGTTATAGTGAGAAATTATGTCAAAACAACATACTAGTTAAGTCATGTTCTTTAGAGTTGCACTTTAATTTATATGTCTCCACTGCTTTGAAAAATCTTCCTTATTTGATGTACTGAATTTCTTACTCTCTTGATACAGTAGCTGGAGATGAATTCACTCTTTTTTTCCATATAGATGTTACTATGCTAGTATATCTTAGAGAGAGATCTAATATGTAAGATAAATCTATCCCTGAATTCTTGCATGCTCCTCGCTTAGTAGTCTACCAGCTAGCCTTTTCTCCTTTTCTTTAATATTTGCTTTTATTCATGAAGCCTGTGAGTTTATCGCTTACAGAGAGCTCAAAATAATATGGTCTATGTTTACCTCAGTGACCTAGGTCTGCAACAAGAAATTTGTCTCTTAAATTGAAAATGTAGGTTTTCTAGAATTAAAGAAAGAGTGCTCTTACCATTGTATCATAACTACGATATAGCGCTCTTACAATTGAATGTACAAAGTTATTTACAACATGTCACCCTCAAAAATTAAAAGAATTGTGATGTCTTAGAGTTGTTGGCTTTTGGGAGTTGGGATAATTAAACAATGCAGATGGAAGATATTTAACATTTATATTTTCCTCTCTCAAAAACAACAAATTTATGAATTTAAAGCTCATCTCTTGTTATTTATTAGATTGCCTCAATCATTTATTGCATGAAAATGAAACATTCAATCAAAGAAAGGAAGAGGCGTAACTAGTCATAGATTTTGATATCAATGGAGATCAACTACAAAGCCAAATCACCAAGAAGTAGTAATAATTTTATATCGATGAATAGTAAATCTAAGATCGCAAGCTAATAATATTATTACAGATGCACATGATGATATTAGACATGTCTTAACTACAAGGACCTTATAATTAGTTGCTTAATGTATTATCTATAGGTACTTTGGATGTTAAAGTTATGCTTAATGTATTACTTGGATATTGTTAAAGTCATGTTCCTAAAATAAAGTCAATATTGTATTGTCTTTTCATTTCAAATATCAAAACCATTAAATCAACCGTAAGGTTTAGCAATGGGCATTTTGCATTTTGCTTCACCAGTTTATTAACTAAAAAACTAGTACAATAGTGAGGATAATAAAAGCTCAAGAATTGGCTTGTTGCACTTGATGGACATTCACTGGTTAATTGGTTTTGAGGATATTTTGTATAAATATAATGATAGCACCAATACTACTGATTGATGATTCTTTGAAGATTTTTTTTAAAGTTGGTTGCTCATGTAGATGAGCCTTTTTACGAAAGACATTTGAAGTTTATGTTTCGATTTGATTTAAAGTTTGTCTTAAAAGAATTAGCTATTTAGGATTGGTAAAGTTCAAACTTATGCCTTGATTAAGAAGCTTTAAACATTTGCTCTAAAACTGATGGATTGATTAAATTGGTATTAATACTGATTATATAATTTAGCTTTGAATATAATTGGACCTAATTTGCTCTAAAACTATTGGTAGCTTATAATTGTCCCATTATATTGATCTTTAGTAATATATGTGATCTTATGAAAAGTTTACGTTTTTTTTGTAGTAATCAAATGTTTTTGTGGTATTATTTTGTGTAGATGGATCATAATCGAGATCAAAATGCAATTGTTGCAGCCGTGGCTTCAGTTTTAGCTTTTGGGGTTCTCTGGATTAAAATATTAAAAACTAGGAAGGAAATTATTTCTCACCCTCGTGTGAATCGAGATTATGAAAGAGAAAATTATATTAATAGTATTTTATATAGTGGTGACCAACATTGTATTGATGTGATAAGGATGAGACCAATTGCATTTTTTAATTTGTGTGATATTCTTAGTAGAAATAATTTGTTACAATCAACTAAATCGGTGAATATTAGGGAGCAAGTAGTTATATTTTTACATATAATTGGTCATAATGTAAGGTTTCGAGTGATAGGATCTAGATATTATAGATCAATTGAGACAGTTCACCGTTACTTTAGGGTTCTATTGAGAGTGTTTTAAAGTTGTATAAGCTAGTTATTAAATTACGATGAGTCAACTCCTAGTGAAATTAGAAATAATCCAAGGTTTTATCCTTATTTTAAAGATTGTATTGGAGCATTAGATGGAACTCATGTTCGTGCATCTGCTCCACTTAGTATTCAAGGAAGATTTCGTGGCAGTAAAGGGACGACACAAAATGTTTTGGTCGCCATTACTTTTGATTTGAAATTTTCCTATGTTCTAGCTGGTTGGGAAGGTAGTGCACATGATTGTCGATTTTAAGTGATGCACTTTCACGCCCAAGAGGATTAAGAATTCCAGAAGGTAAGAATTAACATTAAATACCAACTAGTTCTAGTAAGCTCATAATTTATTAGTAATATTATATTTTGTAAAATTGTAGGTAATTATAATCTTGCTGATGCTGGATACGGAATCCGAAATGGATATATTACCCCCTATCGTGGTGTCCGATATCATTTAAAAGAGTTTAGTGATCAGGGGCCTGAAAATGCAAAGGAACTCTTTAATCTTCGTCATTCATCATTGCGAATCACCATTGAACGTGTTTTTGGGATTTTGAAGAAACGGTTTCGTGTATTAGATGCTGAACCATTTTGGAATTTTCAAACTCAAGTAGATATAGTTTTGGCTTGTTGTATTATTCATAATCATATAATGGGAGTTGATCCTAGTGATTTACTTAATCAAGGATTATTTGAGGAGCCTGACTCTGATTTGATAATACCAACTCTTACGGAGTGAGAAGAAAGAGAAGAAGCAAGAGAATGGTCTGCTAAAAGAGACGAAATTGCACAAACTATGTGGGTTGATTATATGACTAGAAATATTAGGTAGTTTTAGGGTTTTGGGGTTATTTTTCTATGTTATGTATGTTTTAGTATTAAAATTATTTTTTTTGTTAATGTTGGTTGGATAATGATATTGAAATTTTAGTTTGTTGGATTTTGAAATTATTATGTCTTGAATTTGTTAGATATTGAATTTATTATGTTTTAAGCTTGTTGAATTTATTATGTTAGATATTGAATTTATTTAGTTGGATAATGATATTGAAATGATTGACAATGAAAATTCTTAATGTAGAATGGGTAAGGGCAACAAAGAAGGGACCTCCAAGCAATTCAGGTGGACAAAACCGATGGAACATCTTTTTCTTGAAATTCTAGCAGAGGAGGCTCAGAAAGGAAATAAACCTTCTAATTCTTTCAAAGCAGTTTCTATTAATCGAGTTACCAAAGCTATTTCTAAAAGATTTCAAGTCCATTGCGATGCGAAGCATGTGGAAAATCATTTGAGGACTGTAAAAAACCAGTGGCAGATTATATGCACAATTCGGGGTGAAAGTGGTTTTGGATGGGATGATAACTTGAAAATGATCACATGTGATAGAGCGACATATGATGCAACAGTGATGGTAATATATGTATATATATATTAAGTATATTTCAATTGTTTTTTACTTGTTATTCTAATTGTGTTTATCCAACAGGCACACAAGAAGTATGAACCATTTTTGAATAAAAGCATTGATCATTATGATGAAATGGCTTTGGTTGTTGGCAAAGATATGGCAACAGGGAGTTTTGCCAGAACATTTGCTGATATAGATTTGGATGATGATAATCAAGATTCAAGGCTCAGAGATTGCGAAAATGAAGAGGTTGAAGAGGTAAGAACAAAAGTATCTTCATCTGGCACATCTAAACGTAAAAGAAAAAATACTCAAGAAAGTGACGTTGATGAACAAATTAAATTTATGGGTGAACAACTTGGCAAAATTGCTAATGCTTTGGAACAATTTATTGCGGATAAGACACCACAGCTTTACGAAGAATTGATGTCGATGGAGGAGGAAGGATTTGATGATGACTTCCTGTGTTCTGTGTTTGACTATCTAGTGAGTCATGAATCCGAGGCCAAAGCTTTTTTAGTTAAAAGTAAGAAGCATAGAAAATTTGGCTTCAAAAATTTTCGCAAGGTTGAAGATATTGATACTTTTAATGTGGTGTAATATTATAGATATGCACTTGGACAATGTTGTTATTATGTGGTGTACTACTAATTATGCATTTGGATAATATTATAATTTCTACTATTAATTGTGGTTTGGAAGCTAATTTATAATTATTTAACTCGGTGGTCTCAATTTACTCTCGATTAATATTCTAGCTTATAAATCTTTTGGTTGTAATTAAATTTAATTTGATATAGATAAATTATATTCAATTTATTTATAGTTTTATTTGATCATTATTAATGGAAATAATTATCATTATACCTCTTAAAAATATAAAATGGACGAAAATATTTGTTTCACTTCATATTATTTTACAAATAAAGTCTGTAGAAATTTAACCAAAAATGATGATAATAAATTATTAATAATTGAGTATTATTATATATTTAATTTAGCTAATTTATTTATAAATAAATCATTGCAATATATGTAAAATTAATTTAAAATATAAATTTATTAATATATATATATATAAATTTATTAATATATGTAAAAACAGCTTTTTCCTAAAATATTTTCAAGAAATCACCAAACAATAGAAAATATTTTACACAGATTCATCCAAACACCGTAAAAGTAAATCATTTTCAGAATCATTTTCAGAAATCATTTTCCGGAAATCATTTTCCGGAAAACATTTTACCTGCAAACAAACAGAGCCTTACTTATGAAATAACTAAACGATTGACATGTAGTTTATTACTTATATCTTATGTTAATGTATATGAATCAATTATTAATATTAGATTTAGATAAAAATTTTAATAGAAGGATTAGTTTACTTTTTAGTCTAACATACAAAAATTAATTTATTTATTTTTAAATAAACAAAATAAAAATAATTAGACTCTTAATATAGAAAACTCTATATTATTTTTATCAATTTAAACTTAAATTTTTCTTAAAATTACCTATTTTTATTACTCAAATCAATCAACATTAATATAATCCTATATCTATCGAATCATATATTATGGTATTAATTATTTTCCTTGTTTTAAGGACAATTGCTTTTCTTTTCTTCAAATATATATATATATATATATATATATATATATATGTCAAAGCTGCTCCCACCACCGGGGATAATGCGATATATATTTCATACCATATTGTATCACTTTGGCAAATTGCTTATGGATGTTGGATAATCTTAATTGTAGCTGAATAAGACATAAACGAATCTTTTTTTTCTTTTCAATGAGAAGTTTAGTAAAGGCAGCAGCTCGGGTTCACTTTCACTTTCACTTTCAACTTGGAATTTATTCAAAAATTAAAGCCAAAACCGACCATTAAATGATAAATGGAGTCACAGCTGCCGACAACAAATCTCTTTCGTAGATTTGGTAAAAACAAGGGGGTAATCTACCAAAGTTAAATCTACTGTGTACCATATATATTTACCATGTTTGGACCACGTTGGTTTGGAAGTTGCTATCTTAACAATACTGATTAACAAACCCGAGCTGTTTACATCAACAATTCAAGGTTCATCTTACTTGCGGGTTGAAATTTTTCTCCCAAGAATAGTAGGTGATAATATATTTTAAGGAAAATCCATGGTTGGAACAATGACTACTGCAAAATTATGTTGTATTGAATGATGCAACATAGGATTCAATATAAAAATTGCAATATTGTTAGATTAGCAATTTAACTTACATTTTTGTAATAAATGTTTTTGTAACTAGAAATAAGCTACAAATAATACGCAAAGATTATTTGTAAAATAAAAAACACTAAAGAAGCTTGCACAAATCTTCTGGTAAGGAGGAGATTGTTTTTGAAAGTTTTGAAGAGTTTGAACTTCACAATAATTCTTCTTTCCAAGGGTAAAGCCATCCTACCAATCAATTGAGAGACTTAAAAAGGCTTATCATGTTTTTAAACTAAGGTGAAATTTCAAGTTGATTGGATGAGGTTATCCAAGTCTAAACCACACATGCATTGCCTATATAAAGGTTGTTGGCATGCATACTTGTGTATTAATTTTTGAGAGCTTTATTCAGTCTATTCCGGAACATTGTTATATGGTAGTTTATCTTAGATATCCTAAGTTTTATTGAGAGGTTTACTCACTTGTATGTGAGTATATTTTGGGAGAGTGAGTGCAAATAATTGTACACCAGTGAGGTTGCTTTTTACATTTTTGTTATTGGGTAGTTAGGGCATAAATCATTAGGTGTATTGTGAAAGTTGTTTAGTAGATTCATTTTTTAAGAAAGGTAGAATTATTATTCAAACTATGTA
Organism: Gossypium arboreum; assembly: GCF_025698485.1. NCBI lineage: Eukaryota > Viridiplantae > Streptophyta > Magnoliopsida > Malvales > Malvaceae > Gossypium > Gossypium arboreum. Next base: position 11,395,715 of record NC_069075.1, on the reverse strand, counting down.
AATAATTTTGGTTTCCAACTTTACTTTATTGTTTTGTTACAAATTGTTTCAAAGTTTCGTTCAATGAAGTGTTGTAACAACCCATTTGATATAAAAATGCAACACATGCAAACCAATGTGCAATTTCATGCACATGATTCCTTAATTTACAAATTTATTGACTAATTATTGATGAGTTGATGTTCAAACTTTCAAAGCATCTATTTTTTTAGCCATGAGAGTAGTAAATATTTTTCATTAAAAAATTATTCTCGAAGGAATTAGTGGTTATAGGACCACAAACAGTCGAGTAAGACCTTAAACCCACAAACAATCAAGAGAAAAAAAGCCACAACTTACTTAATAAAAAGGATCATAGATAGCCAAGTGGAGAAAAACCACAAAATGTTTAGAAAAGCAACACTCAGACTGTAACACCTCTAACCCGTATCTGTCACCGGAACAGGGTTACAGAGTATTACCGAGGATAACTGAGTATGTATTATCAATTCGAGTCAAATTTATCATTCATAAATGAAAAATATTCATATCGTCCCTTAAATGGACTCTCAAGGCCCAATATGAACATTAGAATCGAGTCGGGACTTATTCGGAGTCTCAGGGAAATTTTCACGAAACTAAAAAATTGTTCACACATGCATGGCTCACACGCCCTTGTGGCTTAGAGACACGCCCGTGTGGGCAGGCCGTGTGGTTACACACGTCCATGTCCTGACCCCGTGTAACTCTCTAACTTACATCCTTTGAACAAACTGAAGTCACATGGCCAATTCATGCGCTCGTGTGCTAGGCCGTGTAGTTATTTTAAATTTTGCAATTTAAGTGCAGGTTTCACACAGCCAAATCACATGGCCGTGTCTAAGACCATGTTACCCACACGGCTGAGACACACGCCCGTGTGTCTACCATTGTGGACAAAAATAGGCCATTTTAAGACCACATTTCTCACCCTTTTTTTATAATCTACCTGCACATAACCTTCAAATACACAAATATGTGCAAACCAGTCAACCAAATCAACCAAAACACAAGTTTTTCATCTACCAACATACTATAATACTACTATTTTATCCTAATTTTTCAAAATGGTTTCATTTATTATCTTACCAAAATAACTTCAAAACATAAATTTTCAATCATACAAATATCAATATTTCAAAACTACAACTTTCAACCCTGTCCTATACATGCCATATAAATCAAAAGTTGTATTCAAAATCTACCGATGTAACTCTGGATAGTGCTTCCCGATGTGTTGATCCGATCCACCGATATCACGCAAATCTACAGGAACCATTAACACACAAAGTAAGCTTTGGTAGCTTAGTAAGTTCATAGGTGCATAATAACAATCTTACCAAGCATTCACAATTAATTCAATAAATAATATTAAACATTCAATTCCTGCCAAATACAATTTCAAACGATGAGTTCACTCAATTGAGCTCAATACCCAAATATCAATTCATAGTTTAACACTTAGCCTTAACTATCACTTGCCCACACATGTCAAATTAAAGGACGGCTTACGGATTTAAGTACGTTATTTGCTCAGTGTCACAATTCACAAATCAATATGGTTAATACCATACCTATGTTTCACAACTCGGTATGGAAAATATCATACCTACGTATTATAGCTCAATATGGAAGATACCATAATATCATAGCTCAGTATGGAAATACCATACCTACGTATCATAGCTCGGTATGGATAATACCATACCTACGTGCCATAACTTTTCCATGGATTAACCATGGTCTTATCCGTCAATTCATCACTTGTCATAACACGAACGTACTCAATCCTGCGTTTTCCTCAATTTGAACTTCCAATCCGATCTTTATAGTGTTTACATTATTAACAATACAATAGCAACATGTAGATGACATCACATCATTTCTAATTTAACAAATAATCACACAATTCAACCATATGAACTTATCTGGGCCAATTTGTAAAAGTTGTAATATTTTAGGGACTATTCAGCAACTTTTCCTTTTTCTTATTTATCTTCTGATTCTTGATCTAGAATATAAAATTATTTACTCATCAGCATCTACTTCAATTCTAACTCAATTCATGCTTTATGCCTTTCAATTTTTAAAATTACATATTTACACCAAACTTTACCATTTTTACAATTTAGTCCCTGCTCAACTGACCCCCCCAATTAAGCTAATTTTTTCCTCAATTAACACTTTATTCTATCATCTTAAACTACTTCACAACTTTGAAAATCAAAATTTTAGCATCAAACCTTAATTCCCAACTTTTCACAATTAAGTCCTAAAAATCAATTTCTACACAAAAACATTTAATAAATCCGTCTTTTAATAAAATTAAAACTTCAAACCCATGTTTATTCATCATAAACTTCCAGTACTCAATCATGGTAACTTTCAATTTCATCCATAAAACCAAAACTAATGAATCTAATAGTAGGACCTAGTTGTAAAAGTCACAAATCATGAAGAATTTTAAAGAAATAGCAAGAATTAAACTCACATGGTATGAAAATATGAAAAACCAGCTTGTTCTAGACCTCCTATGGTGTTTTTTTCTAATTAATTATGAACAAATCTCTAGATTTTCAATTTAGTCTTTGTTTTATATGTTTAATTTACAAAATTTCCAATTTTTCCCTTGTTTCTCCTTATTTTCTTGCTAATTCTTATGCCCAAACCATCCAGCCCATTTAATTTGGGTCTAATTGCCTTTTAAAACCCTCCTCATTAATCACTTAAGCTTTTTAATCACTAATTAACAAATTTTGCACCTTTTTCAATTTAGTCCTTTTTAACCAATTGACTATCCAAATGTTAAAATTTTCTAATGAAACTTTAATACTATTTCAATGATACTCGATAAATATTTTTGAAAATAGTTATTGCTTGATTTAGAGTTTGAGGTCTCGATACCTCATTTAAACTCAATTTACTTTTAATTTCTTTTAAAATATCAAAATTCACTAATCCAAAAATTCTTCTCCCATTACACTTGACTCATAGGTATTTATTTATTTATTTTTTAAAACTCATTTGTTGGATTTAGTGATCTCGAATCACTGTTTCCGACACCACTAAAAATTAGGTTGTTATACAATACCATTCATGACTCATACTCTATTATGGTAAAATTTCACCTCTAGTCCTTCTTCCTTTTTCCTTCAATTCAATCTAATAATTTCAACTCTTAATTTTATCATTTTTCCCCAATGCTTTTCACTCTTTTACAATTAAGACAATACCCCATATTTATTTCTCATAATATACAAGCCTTTTCAATTATCTTCAGTATCTATTTTCTCCCTCTACTAACATATTTACTCTCGATTTAACATGGTTCCTAACTCACAAGGTATTGAGGATGTTATATTTCTCCCCATTAAAATAAAATTTTGTCCTTAAAATTTACCTAACTTGAATAATTGAGGATATTGTTGTCTTATAACTTCTTTACTTTCCCATGTTGCTTCGTTAACGTCATGATGTCTCTGTAATATTTTTACTAAAGGAACTCATTTGTTTCTTAATTCTTTCACTTCTCGAGCAAGAATCTTAATTGGTTATTCTTCATGTGTTAAATTAGGTTGTATCTCCATAACTTTCATTGTAATCATATGTGATGGATCAGACTGATACCTTCTCAACATCGATACATAAAATACATTGTGAATTTTATCTAGTTCTGGTGTTAAAGCCAATTGATAAGCTACTGGAACAATGCGTTCCAAAATCTCATAAGGTTTAGTGAACCTCATACTCAATTTTCCCTTCTTACCAAATCGAAGAACCTTTTTCCTCGGTGACAGTTTTAGAAATACATTCCCTCCCTCCCCTCCGCCCACATTATACTTAATATCCTTTCTTTTAAGATTAACATAAGACTTCTGTCTGCATAAGGTCACTTTCAATCTATCTTTAATCAATTTCACTTTTTCTTTTGTTTATTTGATCAAATCTGGTCCTACTAATTTTTTTCACCTAACTTTATCGAACATATAGGACTTCTACATTTTTTTCCATATAAAGCTTCATACGATGCCATCTTAATGTTGGATTGATAATTTTTGTTGTAGGTAAATTAAATTAAAGGTAAGTATTTTTCCCAACTTCCTCCGAACTCAATAATACAACTTCTCAATATGTCTTCCAATATATGAATCACTCGTTCTGACTGACCATCTATTTGGGAATAAAAAGTAGTACCGAAATTCAATCATATTCCTAATGCTTCATGTAACTTTTGTTAGAGCCTTAAAGTGAATCTTAGATCCCTGTTTGAAATTATAAAAGCCAGTACACTATGAAGTTCTACTATCTCATTAATGCACAATTTTGCATTCTTCTCTAAAGTATAGTTTATTCGAACTAGCAAAAAATAAGCAGATTTTGTTAATTTATGCACTATGACCTATATAACATTTTTCTTCTTGGGTGTAAATGGCAAACCAATTACGAAATTCATTGTGATTCTTTCCCATTTCCATTCAGGAATTGTTATTGGTTGTAACAATCCTAAAAGAATTTGATGTTCTACTTTTACTTGTTGACAGACCAAACACTTTGAAAATATTCAAAAAAATCCTTTTTAATTCTTTTCCACCAATAATAAAGCTTTAGATCATGATACATCTTACTAGTTCCAGGATTCATAGAAAACATGCTACAATGAGCTACTCGAAGTATGCTTTGTTTCAGTTCATCACTCTTAGGTACACATAATCTACCTTAAAATCGTAGGTTCCCTTCATTGTCAACTTCAAATCCATTTTTCTTTACATCTTCTACTTGTTCCTTGATTAACTTTAGCTTGACATATTTCTTTTGTGCATTTTCATAGCTCATAACAAAGTAATGTATGAATATCCATTTGACTTTAATTTCAAATTAGAATTCATTACTTTTAGAGTTGTCAATGACTTTCTACTCAGGCATTAGCTAAAACATTTGCCTTTCCAGGATGGTAATCAATGATACAATCATAATCCTTTATTAACTCAATCCATTTCCTCTGTCTCCTACTAAAAGACTTTAGTAGGTTATGAAATAGATACTATGGTATCTTTTGAAAATTGTTGACATTAGTTTAGTCTTTGAACAAGTCTCCTACTAAAAGACTTTAGTAGGTTATGAAATAGATCCTATGGTATCTTTTGAAAATTGTTGACATTAGTTTAGTCTTTGAACAAGATAAAACACTTGCTCAATAAATGATTGGAAATGTTGATCTAGATTACACTGGTGGTTTGGATAAGCATTGATCATTGTTGATAAACTATTAGATTTATTTACTCTTGCTAAAGCTCTAGTAACTTAGAAGTCTACGTTTACATTTTGCAATGTCTTTGTCTACTACAGAGATAGAGTATATGGTTGTTTCAGAATTTGTTGCAGAGGCAATTTTGCTTAATGGATTGTTAGAAGATTTAGGAGTTTTTCAAATTTATATTAGTCTATATTGATAGTCATAATGTTTTTCATTTAGAGGACTTCAATTTACCATACAAGAACTAAACATATCAACTTGAGGGTCACTTTAAGCGAGAAATCTTTGAATAAAGAAATATTCGACTTTAGAAAATTGCAATAGTAGAAATCTTGTGGGTATGATAACTTGGGGTGGTGGTAGTAATTAAGCTCAATAATTGTTTGGACTTGATTATTATCTTGTAAGCTTAAACACCTTTGAGCGTATGGTGCAATTATGAGCGCATTTGGGGGCATTATAGAAGACAACTTCATCAAATTTGAAGAGTGAAAGAATTGAGAAGTCTGAGTGGGACTATCAAACTCGCCAAAGGTGGAGACTTGTTGAGTTTTGGTTTTATTTGTAATACCACATTGGGAAAGTATACTTTGTTTGTGTCATAGGCTCCCTATAAAAAGGATCTTTGTTTTGGAATCCCATATTGGAAAGTATGAGTTGTGGGAATCTTATGCTTATTATATAATGACGCCTACCCTTTCCTTTTTGAAATGTCTCAATAGTTTAAAAATCGTTAAAAGTAGTTTTGGAAATCCTTTAATTAAGAGTTTGATTAATTTTTTTTGAGATAATGAAGTCATCATTTGGTACAGTGTTAGAGGACATAGGCAAATTGCCAAGCCTCACAAATTTAGTGTGTTGTTTCCCTTATTCTCTTTATTTAGTTTTTTGGGGTACATTTTTATATTCAATAATTTCAATAGTTATTTGTCAGGTTTATTCATTACGTTTAGGTAGCTTCAAATTGATATTAAGTGTTCAGCATTGAACTTACATTAAGAGGGAAACATCCTGATTTTCCTAACACCTAAGATGACTTCAAGTCATGTGCGAAAATCAGGTATCATCTACATCTTCCTCATCTTCATCTCTTTACTGGTATTCTATCAAAACCCCTTCTTACTTCAACCATTATCTAATGGTTCTCATTGACTTAATAATTAGAGAGCATCCCGGAGTTCAAGCTATAATGCCCCCATTACTCACTTTCTCTTTGCAGGACTTTTGGCAAAACAGACACAACTTTTGAGCCCAATTACCTTTCTACTAGTGCAACTCCTCACCAAAGAAGATGCAAACACTATCCTATATCCACAATTGAAAAGGATAAAGATCACTCCATTAGTAAAAACATTGCAGCTTCTAACTTTTGTGCAAATAAAGTTACAAATCTTCCTTACAAATATTATAACTCAACAATGTTGCAAGCTTTCCTCGTTAAAGCTACAAACACTTCTCACAAATGTTTCAAGTTACTTGTAACTTTTACATGGACAAAATTATAAAGATTTTTAAAAGATTACATTTTACCTCTTCTAGATACTAAAAGCTAAAAAGCTCTTGATATAACTAATTACTTCATCACCTAAAAATGCCCGACACTTCTTTATCTTTTAATAGCATTTACTTCATTAATAAACTTGATTATTTATTATCCTCCAATGACTAAATTTCGATAAAATCCAAACTAAATATTATCAAATTAAATTTGTAAATCTAAAAGCAATTAATTAAACATAGGTTATGAGAGGTAAAAAAAAAAAAAACTGGCATGATGAAAGTAGTAGGGAAATTGAAATGTGGCTCAAATGGTTCATTGTTCTTGAAATAAAAACAAAGACCTAAAAACTTACTGATAGACTATAGTAATTAGGAGTAGGGTAGCAATTTATTGATGTGATAGTGAGAGTGACCATCAATCCTAAATTTGAAATTAGATTTCTCAAATAGTTTTTAATTAATTGAAGTCAATGACAAAATTAATATACGTGGAAACAGCAGTACTTTCCCTAGTCAAGCAGTAAGCAATAGTAGTAAATTCGTAAAGTAGATATAGTTGGCATTGGATTTGGGGTTGACAATTATGAATCGTTTACATTTAAAGCTGCTCATCCTTAGAGTATAAAATATTTGGCTGTTTATATTAAAGATGAAATAGACAGGCAAATCAATAAGAGTGGAAGTGCATTTTTCTTTCCTTTTAACCTTCAACTTACGTCCAATATGAAAACATTTTAAGGGGACACATTTCTTTTTGGCTACTTGTTATAATTTTACACACATATCTGTCTTCCTTTGCTATTTTTTCATTTCTTAATCCACAATTGGTTTGCTCATTTTTGTTTTACGGTTTATAGGATTAATTTTTTTGTGATTCATTTTTATTTTTCTCGATTTAGAGTTTATTTTTTGAGAAGATTTACTTTATCAAGGTTAAAGTCAAAATTTTCTTTAAAAGGATCGAGATTGTGTTTCAAATTTTGTGAGAGTTAAAACATAAATTTATTGTTATATTAACTTCTAATTTTTAGTTTTTAGAAATTTTAAATTAAAATTTTATCATTTTTAAATGGACCAAAATTAAATTTGTCATATATATATATATATATATATATATATATATTTATATATATATATTTACAACCTTTAAATAGACTAGAACATAAAATTTTCATCTTAAGAGGGTCCAGACCTCTACGTGCCCCTAGTGTAGTTCTTGTACTTTGCATAATTTAATTTGTAAAATAAGAAAGGATCATGAATAAATATATATACCTATATAACCTTATACTATATAATGTCATTTTTAATGGCATGATAACTTATTTGACTCTCCAACTTTATAAAAAAATTATTTTAACCTTCCATTTAATTTTTACTTTTTAGCCCTTAAACTTGTATTTTTTATTAAATCACCCAAAATGAATAGAAAAATTAACGTTTTTTTAAAACTTTGTTGATGTGGAATAAACGTGAATTATCATGTAGATGATATATCAACATTTAATTAATTTTAGAATTTAAAATTTCAAAAAATATTAAAATTATTAAAAGTATAAATAAATATTTTAAATTTTAAAATTAATTAAATGTTGACGTGTCATTTACGATATACATCATCGATAAAGTTAACAAATATTAATTTTTTCAACCATTTTGAATTGATTTGATAAAAATACAAAATTAAATATATTTAAATCCAAAATTAATAATTATTTTGATTTTAATTACCCACCAAATTAAAAAAATTATTTTACTCTGAAATTTAGTTATAGTTTCGTCTCAATTTTGTGAACCTCTTGAGGGGTTGGTTCATCAATTTCAAGACTTGAAAACAATTTTCCAACAACTTTTGGTGCTAAAAGAGGCGCCTGCCATTCTAATAGAAGCCAAGTCATTGACAACAACCACAGCAACAAAACTGAACTTTCAAATCATTAATGATAGGTGATGTATATTAGATTATTAGTTAGAGAAAAAGAAATGAGATAGATACGGCGGTATTGTATTGGAATAAATGTATCCATTTTATGTATTTTACTGAAGATAATATTATTATTATTTTAAATAATTTTATTATTGATTTTGATTGTATTTATTTTTATATAATATTTAAAACTATTCATAATCTTTTTTCAACTTATAAATAAGAAGATAATACACTTCATCGTATTTGAACTCACGTCCTCCTATTAATAACAATAGGTATGATAATAATTTTTTATAAAATTATTTTATTAATTTATGTATAAATATTTATTTTTATATTTTTAAATTTTAAAAATAATTTATAAATTAAATAAAATAAAAATTAGTCTTGTCTTAATATTAGCACCTTTTTATCATGTGAATTGAAAATGGAATAGATTTAAGTAATACCATTTTAAAATAACTTTTAATATGAAATTAAGTTATTCAATCCTATTTATAGTTAGTGGAAAATATTAAAATGATATAGATAAAAATTATAAAGATAGATCAACACATGAATATGAATAAGTAGCAGAACCAACAGAAAAAGATAAAGCCGCCGATGGACACGGTATTGATGGCCTCGGGGAAATGGCAATGGCCGCATGAACACGATAGATGGAAGGAGCATGCGTGTGTATAAGTTGTATGCAAGTGGACGTCCTAGCTTTAAAGTTCCAAACCCATTCATCATTTACGTTTATAGTGACCATTTATATGATAATTACGTTACTAGCTTAGCTTAGCTGGTTTTTGGAAGGTGGAGCCCAACTGTGAAAGCTTATAATTGCGTACACGGTTCCAACTTATTATATGTGAAGAATCTACAGCGCATGCACTTCAATTCATCCAACCATGACATGCATTCTTGTAAATAAAGTATCTACAAAAACCTAATTAATCCTTAAAACCTTCTTTTACCAACCTTTGTTAACCAAACATTAGTGCTCGTGACTATTCAAGTTTGATTTTGAAAAAATTGAATTTAATTCAATAATTATTAAATTGAATTTGAGCTTACTAATATTCGGTTTAAACAGTTTGTAAGTTTTATTAATCATTTCATTTTTAATATATATTACATACGTCTATATTACTAAAGTATGTTATTACCCTTAATATATATTATTAATCTTAAGCTTAATTATCGAGCTAAACTCGAGCTTGAATACATACGAGTTTAATTGAGCTTGAGTACAAAAATTGATAAATGAGCTTAATCTAGTTCAAGTAGCTTGACTATTTCTCGAGCTTAAAAATAGATGTTCGATTACAACTATTGTGCTCGACCAGAGTATAGAGCTTTGAATTTGAGACAAGCTTGAGCTTATTTGTATTTGGGATTGGCTCGTGTAACATCTCACCTGGTGAAACCCCAATGTTCAAATGATGTCTACAGAAGTAAGGCATAAAGAGTTAATTTTGAGTGTGTTAAGTATAAAAATTTGACTAAGTACAAGAATTGTTTGAACAAGTTTATAATGCCCCAGTTCTGGTGGGCACAAGGTCTGGCGTAGTATCTGAAAAGTACAATTGGTGAATTGGTAATCACCTAAGTGCTCTTTCTGGCGTATATGGGGGCGAACACAGTTGTGTGTTCAAGATGTTGAGAGCTCCATGCCAGATTATAGTGATTTGTTGGAAGAATGATATGGTCAGGTGAATAAGTACTGAAGGTATGAGCCCACATCAGAAACAATACACCTTTTTTTGTGGTACTATACAAGTTAAGTTACAAGGAAAACTAGTTAGGAACTAACTAGATGTGAGCTAAGATAGTTAAAAAGAAAGGGAAAACACTAAATTGAGTTTCTCAGGAGTTGTATACTTTGATAAGACAATACAATAAAAAGGTAAAACTTGTCAAGTTTCAATAGAGCCATAGATTACATTGATGGATACTTTGGATAAGACAAGAAAGCTCTTCTTCTTTCGTTTAAATCTTATTGCTTTGAGTTAGAAGAACAGGAAGGGGATTTCTTTATGTTAAGATAGAACTCTTAAGTTTGATCAACTATTTCTCCACATCAAGGTAAGATTTATGACACTGATAGTTAAGAAAACATAAATCTATAAGAATGTTTAGTAAAATAAGGCTAGTTGGGTTTTTTGGGTTGAGATGAGATATAAGGTTACCTAGATAGATCTTAACAATGTTTCTTGTTCGACAATGTAGTAGTGGCTACATTTCCTAAGAGGATCTTAGACTTGTAGCTCAAGCTACTAAACACCTCAGTCAGGTGAGTCCCTAAACTGACTTTTGCATGTATGTTAAGTGTTCTAGAAACTTCTATGAAAAGTGACTGAAACATGAAATGGAAACTAGATGAGTATGGTATAACGGTCCCAATGTAAAATGAGTGTTTGATAAACCTTATGTATGGAGAGTATGAGATCTGGTTGATCTAAGTATGCATTATGAATTCTAAGGCTAAAGAATGATTGTCTATGAATGATTGAAATATATGTGTGTATGTGTCTTGAAAATATGCTATGGAATGAGTCTAATATGAATGAGTCAATATGTATGATGAGTTTGTGTTTGTCTCCATGAATTAATCTAAAGGGGTTCGTTGGCCTTTAAACATGTACTATGAAAAAGGACAAGTCAATGGCCATGGCATCGAAATGAAAAGGACCATACCGTGTAAGACCATAGTTGGGTTATGGCATCATATGGAAAAATATAAAGGAAGGTTATTACCTAACAGAGTTTTTGTGTGACCCAAATGGTGAGGGGCAAACCTCATGAAAGGTGAGTCTAGGCAAATCCCTATTGTGTAAACACCAGGGAAAGAATGTCTTTATGGCGAACCTCTAAAAGGAAAGCCTTTGTGACGACCTCTGAAATGGAAGCCTTTGTGGCGATTTCTGATGAAGGAAGCCTTCATGGCAACCTATGGAAAGAAACGCCTTCGTGGCTCAGTTTAAAGGAAAGCTCTTGCAGCTATCATCTGAAGGGAACGCCCTAGTGGCAGACTCTAAAGAAAGAAATGATGAGTATGGCAAACCCTGAAGAAATAGTATGTATGGCGAACTCGTAAGAAATGATTCAATATGAAATGTTATGGCAAATCCTCAATAATATTGAGGCATGAACAAGAGAAGTTAGAAAGTGCTAGAGTGTGCGGCAAATCCAGAATATGAGCCAAATGTTCTTATAAAACAAATCGATCAATAGTATTATGTTTGTGTCGTTCTCTTAAGTAGGAATGGGTAATAAATCAGGAAGGGGTAAGGTGAAGAATATGAATAAAGTAATGAATATGGGAAAGGTAAGTTACGATCTTAGGGCAAGGTATGACTTCTATGGCATAAAGAATGGAGCATAATGACTTATTCACCTAAGCCAAGAATAAAAACAAGAAAATAGATAATAGAGTTCTCAAATACGACTCAGGTAATAGAAGGTTTACTCATTAAGTTCTCATGAACTTACCTCCATGTTTCATGTCACAGTATGCTGCCATGAGACTACGTTAGAAAAGACGACGCCAAGGTTATACCAAAGGAATGGCATGATAGGCTGTTATGCATACATAATGAGTTTGGGCTTGCATGGTTAAGTCTAATAGAAGTTTTGTAAATAAGTCCAGAGATTTTTTTGTAAGTCCTTGTAATGTATATTAAACTCGCAGATAGAACACTTGTGGTCAGTAATATCACTTAGAGGCAAAATTTATAGAACTATGTAATTATGTTATGATATTCACTTGTAAATCCTCGTATTGTAAAGTTCAATGCAATCAAATGAAATTTAGTTGAAAGATTATTCTCAACCAAGTTGTTAAACAAGTATAAGCAAGTTAAGAAAAAGTTTGTATATGTGTTGTAACACTCGATATTTGAATCCGATGAATTGGATCGGGTTGAAGGTGTTACAATTTTTTGTATCAAAGTCTAGGTTCTACCAGTTCTTAGACCATGAAGATGAAAGAAAACTGTATGGATAATGTGCCGAGCTTGGCGGAGTCTCTCAGGTATGCGTAGACAATTTTGTTTATGTGTAAAGTAAAAAGTATAGTAGTGAGGTAAAAAATCATTTCATTGGTAAAATGGATGTTACACAAAAAGAAGACAATAAATGAAAAGATAGGATCAGGAGAAATAAATTAGTCATTTCCCTCTGAGTGATGCCCAGTAGACTTGACGAAGGCTTCTTATGTTGTTCTGCTTCCTCCGAGATTTGCTCCGAGTCATCAAGCTTTTCAAGATTTCTATCACCTTCCATTTTGGGTGATATAAAGAGGGAAAAACTAACAACTTTTTTTTTTCATTTAGACTAGAAATCTTTCTACTTCGTACCCTTGGGGTTCTAGATATTGAAGTCCAAAAAATCTATAGAAATGTCTTGAAGGAAGCCGAAATCCACTCGACTGAAGTCCATAGAACTAACGGCCACTTGAGTATGGAGAACCAAGTTAGCCTTCCACTCTGGAAGCACCTTAATTAAATTCCTTGTCGTGTCTTCTTGGTATTTCTTGAAGGCTTCATCACTAAATTTACGAAGAATATCCAACTTAGCCTCATAGTATAGCTTCTGGGACTAGAGTTGCTCCCTTAATGATGACTCATCCTTCTCTAATGATTCAACCTTGATCTTCAATTATTTGTACTTATCTTCTATCTCATTGTTCTTAAGTTTCCAAGCCATGATGTATGAATTTAGGCCCTCAACCTTGTCCTTAAAAGTCTTTTCCCTACTACATTGCTTTTCAATTATCCTAGATTTTGACTTAATTGACTCCTTTAAACTAGAAATTGTGGTCTCATGAAAATTATGAAACTCATAGAGAGACCCACTTAGTAGCCCATATTCTACAGACAAAGCTTTGGCAGATTTAGCCACATGTGAAAAAAAGAGATGAGCTTGACTTGGACATAATGTAGGCATAAAAAGCCTCTTTCCATTATTGAGGGACTAGGTTGTATTGGTCCTTAAAAAATGAAATTAAGGAAATTGAGGATGGACTTGAGGAGTAAAGATTTCGCTAAGGAAAGAATTCATCATTTTCCGCTGAAAAAAAGGGTTGAGGTTAATGAATGGAAATGATCACAAGTAAATCTTGTGGTGGGGGTTCTGTTAGGATTTCTGTGTGGGTAGGACCTATACCTTGAGTAGAGGAGTCTGCTGTACAGGCAGCTTCCTCTGGGACTGTTGGAGTAATTGGAAATAAAGGAACCTTTAGATTTGAAAGTCATTTCTTGAGTCTATGCTACTTAGGTTGTAGGGACTTTCCCCTCTCAATAACCAGGGTGTTTTCACTTGTCCTCGGCCTCTTTTGATATTTCTTGGTATCAATCTTCTTAATAGAAACAGTTGAAGCTCCTTTCTTATCACAAGATGTACCCAAAATGACTCTGATGTCCATGCCTGACTTTGGGTTGAGTGGAGTAAGAAACTTGGAAATAATCCTTGGAAAATCAATTTGAGAGTTAGATTTACTTAAAGAAAAAGAAGTAAGAGGATAAGCACGAGCAGTGATAAGCCAATTTTGGGAATGTATATCACAGAACTCATAAAATAAAATTGAGGGCTCTCATATGCATCTAGTCAGAATCTGTGTTAAGACAGTATTGCTATTATGGGGCCAAGCATCCGAGGCTGAAAGAATGTTGTAATTGTCCAACCAACTAGTCAATTTTCCTATGACCATTAGAGCTTTCATTTGATAAGCAGTATTGGAAAATATTTCTAAAGGTAACCAATTCTACTAACTCAAGAGTACGTCTCCTATTTAGACGTTTAAACTGCTTGTTAGCAATCATTGAGTCTACAAGATGGCTATGTGAACAAACAGATTCTGTGGGAATTGTCCAGCATGTGGGAAAGCGCCAAACCCACTCTCAAGCTTACAAGTGACTTCTATAAATTTTGCCTTTTTCCAATGCAAATTGGAGAGACTATTTTGAATGATAGGCAGAAAACCTGGACAGACACTGAAGAGGGCAGAATCGATGCCAACCCCTTATCTGGTAATTTTTTATTGGTAAAACTCTTAAAAGACTCCTAAGAGTGGAGGCTCGTTTCGGTTGCAGCAATCTAAGAAATACACAATAAGGGTCTACCAGGACAAGGCTGATAGCTGCCCTGGTGCAATGCCATAATCCGACAGCATGGAATAGAAAAATGGGCGTAGAGGCAGATGAAAACCAGCCTCTAACAGAATAAGGGGAATATGAAACCTTGGGAGTTGTCGCTCAAATGACACCTCAATTGTATTTCAATGTCGTAAATGAAGTCCAGTCGACGGAAGCCCTGAGCTATTAAGAATCACTTTGCCTCTTCCTAGGTTTTGCTACAGTTAAACTTAGGAGTGGAAGCCTGGGAATGAGAATATTCTTGTTTTAATGGTCCAAAGGTGAGAAAGTTTGGAAAGTTACATTTTGGATACTTTGGGTGCGACCCCTACCACAAATGCTCATGTTGGACGTCTTGTATGAAAATAGGAAAAAGGATTTCCTTAGGGATTCTAAAAATCAAGGAAAATAAAGGCAAAGGAAAATGTTAAGAAAGCTGAGAAGGAAATCTGAAATTTTTAACAAAGGTGTGGATGAAAGCTTAAAATTTTGTTTTAAAAAGGTAAACATGCTCAAGAAAGTACTCTGTAAAAAACTGTTTGAATTTTCCAATGTGAGCTTCACATTTGTTAAAAGGGGGTGAGCTTTAGGTGTCCATACTCAAATTTTAATCACCAGAAATATGATTTTTGAATCAAAGAAGTAGTCTGAGGATATCTTTCTAAGACTTTTAGGGAGTATGCCAATAAGAAAGAAAAAGTTGAAGCTTGTGTAAGGGAATTTATGCAATCATTAATTTGTGTCTAGCGAGAGCAACCCAGTTATTCTAGAAATTAAGATTTTTATGGGGGAAATGAAAAATTTCAAGGACGAAATTTCTTAAATGGGGAAGAATTGTAACATCATGCCTGAAAAAACCCTAGTGTTAAAATGATGTCTATGGAAGTAAGGCATAAATAGTCAGTTTTGAATGTGTGCTAAGTATAAAAATTTGACTAAATACAAGAATTGTTTGAACAAGTCTACAATGCCCCGATTCTGGTGGGCACAAGGTCTGGCGTAGTATCTGAAAAGTATGATTGATGAATTGGTAATTGCCCAAGTGCTCTTTCTGGCGTATATGGGGGCGAACACAGTTGTGTGTTCAAGATGTTGAGAGCTTCATGCCAAATTATAGTGATTTGTTGGAAGAATGATGTGGTCAAGTGAATAAACATTGAAGGTATGAGCCCACGTCAGAAGCAATACACCTTTTTTTGTGGTACTGTACAAGTTAAGTTACAAGGAAAACTAGTTAGGAACTAACCAGACGTGAACTAGGATAGTTAAAAAGAAAGGGAAAGCACTCAATTAAGTTTCTTGGGAGTTGTATACTTTGATAAGACAATACAATAAAAAGGTAAAACTTGTTAAGTTTCAATAGGGCCATAGATTACATTGATGGATACTTTGGATAAGATAAGAAAACTCTTCTTCTTTCTTCTAAATCTTATTGCTTTGAGTTGGAAGAACAGGAAGGGGATTTCTTTATGCTAAGATAGAACTCCTGAGTTTGATAAACTATTTCTCCACATCAAGGTAAGATTTATGACACTGATAATTAAAAAAACGTAAATCTATAAGAGTGTTTGGTAAAATAAGGCTAGTTGGGGTTTTTTTAGGTTGAGATGAGATTTAAGGTTACTCAGATAGATCTTAACGATGTTTTTCTGTTCTACAAGGTAGTGGTCACTACAATTCCTAAGAGGATCTTAGACCTGGAGCTTAAGCTACTAAACACATCAATCAGATGAGTCCCTAAACCGACTCTTACATGTATGTCAAGTGTTCTAGAAACTTCTGTGAAAAATTACTGAAACATGAAATGGAAACTAGAGAAGCTAGAGCGCATAAGAGTGTGTAACGATTCAAAAGTATAAGTCAAGTGGACTTATAGAACAAATCAATCAATAGTGTTCTATTTGTGTAGTTCTCTGAAATAGGAATAGGTAAGAAATAAGGAAGGAGTAATGTGAAGAATGTGAATGAAGTAACGAAGATGGGAAAGGTAAGTTATGATCTCAGGGTAAGGTATGGCATCTATGGCATAAAGAATAGAGCTTAACGACGCATTCACCTAAGCCAAGTATATAAACAAGGAGATAGATAACGGAGTTCTTGAATACGACTCAGGTAATAGAAGGTTTACTCATTAAGTTCTCATAAACTTACCTCTGTGTTTCATGTCACAGGTATGCTGTCATGAGACTACACTAGAAGGGATGACGCCAAAAAAATGGCACGATCGGCTGTTATGCATACAAATTGAATTTGGGTTGGCGTGATCAAGTCTAATGGGAGTATTGTAAATAAGTCCAAAGATTCATTTGTAAGTCTTTGTAATGTATACCAAACACATGGATAGAACAATTGTGGTCAGCAATATCACTTAGAGGCAAAATTTATAAAACGATGTTTTTATGTTTTGATTTTCACTTGTAAGTCCTTGTATTGTAAAGTCCAGTGCAATCAAATGAAATTTAGTTGAGAGATTATTCTCAATCGAGTTGTTAAGCAGGAATAAGAAAATAAAGAAAAAATATGTATATATATTGCAACACTCGAGATCTAAATCTGACGAATCGGATCGAGTTGAGAGCATTACAAATTTTGACCATAAACTACCCCAACTATTTTTTTTTCTTAAAAATCACAATTTATTGTTGTTTAGAGTGGAAATAATGTCTTCCACCCGTTAATTTGCGGTTTGATTTAGTAATTGTTAAGTGGAGAGTTCATAATTATACATGGTGTTCGAAAGTGCGAAGACCACACTTTAATTAATAATTTGGTGGCAAAAATTTGACCATATATTAGTTGAACTTTAAGAAAGAAAAAGAAAAAAGAGTAATTATTTAGAGTGTCTTGCAAAGATTTAAGGATGGACTACCACATCGTGTGAAATCTTGAGAGAGCGATTTCCAAGTCTGCGCAGCCATCATGATCTCACAAAGCAATATTATTTACTTTATGGTTGTAATAAGATGAGATTTGACGTTTTTAGACATCAATTAATTGTTGTTTTAGCTTTAATCTTTTTTCCCACTTTGTGGGATTTTAATTTTAATTGTGGATCAACTTTGGTTTCAAACTTAAATATAAAGATTATTTTAAAATTAATCGGACCAATTTAATTTTTATTATCAAGTAAATCATTTTAAAATTTTGAAAATTAATAATTAATTTTTTTAAATTTTGAAAGATATATATTTAAAAGATAAAAAGAAATCAAAACATAATTCAAATTTCAAAATGATTCTAGTTATTACTAATTTACCAGGTGGATTTTTTGTACTAATTAACCATTTTACTTATAATAATACACATTTTTTTAGAAAAATAAAAGGGTTTTACTCACTCTAAATAATTTTAGAATTTTTAAAATTTGATAATATTTTACTTATTTCAATATTTTGTTGTCCATATCGTTCACTGTTGTTGTAAACTTACCTTGGATTATATCTGTTTGAATATGTGGTAAATTCATTAATTATAGATTAAGTTTTTGCATGAAAAAAAATGTTGCAACTTGAATAAAATGACAACATTTTTTTTATTAATTAAAATTTATAAAATAATTTAAACAACTTGGGAAGTGCAACTTTTTCGTCAAATACGCGTAATGATGTATGTATCAGGGTTTACTTTCAAATAAAATCATACCTTGCTTACCACCACAAAAATCATATTACATCACAATAACAAATTGTATTTATTATACTATTACGCGTAATATTATGCTAGCTATAATATCAAAAGAAATTAATATTTTTATTTAAAATAGATATTTTATGTCTTAAAAGTATTTTTTGACAGTAATACTAAATATTTAAATCTTAAACTAAATTTTTTAAAAATATTTCTCAAAATTACTTTTTCACAACATTTTTTAAAAGCACAGCTCAAAAGTACTATTATGACGGACAAGATAGTGATGTCTAGGAATGCACTACTATTGTCAGGGGAGAAGCCAGAAAATTCTTTTGATAGTCTATATTGTCAAGACTATTTTTAAATCGAGTTTTGGAAAATGAGAATCGACTTTAAGAAAAACGAAAATGGGAGTCGCCACCAATCTTTTTAGGTGTGATTGGATCACCTTATAAAATGTTTTGCTTTAAAACATTAATTTTGGTCTACGAAAGTCAAGAAAACGGATTCGGGAGTCGGTTACGTACGAGGAAGGGTTAGCAACCTCGTAACGCCCAAAAATTGGTACCTAATTGATTATCAAGTGTCTTTAATGTCAGAAATTTGAAAGTTTTAAGATGCAAACCTCTTTTAATTAAAATGTCTCAATTTTGAAAATTAAGGCTCACTTATTTCAAACGAGTCAAAACATCACATCCTGTAAGTTAGGATGCAACATTTTAAAACCTTCAAAACTAAGCTCGTCTTTCGAAAATTTCTATCTCGAAACAACAACA
Source organism: Gossypium arboreum (assembly GCF_025698485.1). Lineage (NCBI taxonomy): Eukaryota > Viridiplantae > Streptophyta > Magnoliopsida > Malvales > Malvaceae > Gossypium > Gossypium arboreum. The sequence goes on along the minus strand of NC_069075.1, from coordinate 11,376,485 downwards.
CGCCATATCTAGTAAGTTAGGACATTATGTTTTGAAATCTCGAAATAATTGTTTAAGTTTTGAAAACTCAAAATCACTTAGAAGGGTGCTTGATTATTTGAATTCAACGAGAAAAGTCGCAACCCAGTAAGTTAGGGCACTACCTTTCTCGACATCATACATTGCCTTTTATTTTTTCTTTTTTGAATTAAGTGAAATATATCTTTTGGTTTTAAAAATAATGATGTGTTTTGTATATCACAAGGAATTAAATAAATCTAATTACAATATACATGTTTTATCATTTCATGCAAATATAGTGTAGAAAATAGTAATAATGGCATAAATTACACAATATATATTATCACTTTATGCATATGTCATGTTCATGCATTATTGTTGCATGCAAAAATACAACATAGAGTATAATAAATTTAATAATATAAATTACATAACACCTATATATAACAACATTTCATGCAAATGTACCTTAAATTAATATAAATAATTAACTTCCATGCAAATATGTAAAAACCATAACAAATAATTTACTAAACAATAACTAAATATAAAAAAATAAGCAAAGTATAAACTTATGAAATATAAATCAAATAAATTTTAGATTAATATGAAAATAATAAAAGAAAACCCAAAAATGATTAATATATATAAACCATATTATAGGGTATAATATCTTAATAATGTACTAAATATTAATATTACACATATTTATTTAGTAATAAAAAATATATATAACTAATGAGTGATAAAATAGTATATATTTTATAATGAAATAAAAGTAATGTAAATGATAATATATATATATATATATAGTAAATATTTAGTGTATAATATAATTTATAACCAAAATATATAATAATATAAACCATATAATAAGTAATATATATATATATATATATAATAAAATGTAATATGTAATGAAATGTAAATATAATGAAGGATAATATATATACTATTATTTAATTAAAATTTATATAATTAATAATAATACATAATTTTTTAAAAATAATATATATAAAATATACAAATAAATATAATTTATAAGTAAAAATAATATATAAAATAATATATCCTTTTTTATAATTAATATTTACAGATATAAAGTATTTAATAGATTATAAAAAAAATATTTTAAAAGGACTATAATGAAATAAAATTAAAGTTTTAGGGCTAGTTTAAATAATAAAAAAATTTGGCCTTCTGGAATGCGTGTTAAAACCGAGGGACTCATTGGGCAAATTGCCCTAATCCCAAAACGACACCGTTTTCCCAAATTAAATTTTAAAGCACTGTGAGGACCAAATTGAAACAAAATTAAAACATTAGAGCTAAATTAAAAAATAAATAAATGAAATTATAAATATTAAAATTGCGAGAGGACCAATTGGGCAATTAAACCATTTTACAAAAACACGCGGATCCTCCCCGGGTAATTGGGTCCACACGCGGATCCCCTGTTGAAACGATGTCGTTTTAGTGCTTATTGAACTAAGCCAAAACGACACCGTTTTGTACTGCTATATATATTAGGACTTAAGCCTAAAATTCATTTAGTTATTAGTTTAAAAAAAAAACTTTGAAAAGCTCTCTGAAAGAGAGTAGAGAGCAGCCCTCCGGGCTCCGGGCTCCGGCCTCCGTCGAGTCGAGCCCCGGTCATCAGACTCATGCGCCTACGCGCCGTCGCCGACCCTGCCCCTTATGGCGGTCAGAAGCCCAAAGTCTCAATTTTTCGAAGCGATTTCAAAGGTAAATTCACTTTTTATTCATTTTAATGGTATTTGTATGTATTTAGAGAAGGAAAAAAATGAAAAGGTAAAGGTATATCACCTTTAAGAATCTGTATGTATTTGGCTTTTGTATTCCTTGTTAAAAATCTCCGTCTGTTTACAGGTTACAAAGGAGGCTTTTATAGCCACTGTTTCTATTACATTTTAGGAAGAAATCTTTTATTTCTTTCCATATTTGTTTTGCTTGTTTGCTGCTGTTTCTTTCTTTCTTTTGCAGGTAATTGAGGAAAGTAGACCACCGGCGTTGATTCGGTCGTAGACCACGGCATAGTTCGAAGCCCGAGAATCACGGCACTAATTCGGGTCGCTGCGAGACGAACGGACACGAGTCGAAGAGGCGTGACTCTTGGTCTGATTGCGGCGCAAGTTCTTTTGTCGCTTGGTATGGCTTGGGAGTTGCGGTGCAAACCCTAGCTAGGGTTTCCCGAAACTGAAAATAAGTTGGGCCAATTGGGCCTACTAAGTCTTGGGTTACTGGATTAGTTCAGGGGTATTGGGTATTTGATTGTAAATGGGCTACTGGGTTAAGCGGGTTTTGGGCTTATTGTAACTGGACTTTAATAAATAAACATTTATTTATTTATTATTTATTTTTCTGGTTTTAAGGCCCGGGCAAATTTGGGCTATTACAGCTGCCCATCTTTGCTCATTGCTGTGTAATAGGAATTGAGCAAAGACTTTTAGAAAGACCAAATTTGCCTGGCTTTATCAGATCAGGGTTCCTCAATCTGCTCCTTGCAAACTCATGACTGTCATGTTGATATCTTCGATCTACTCTCCGTCGAACATAGAGACGCCAAATCTGCTTCTTCGATTTGTTCCCTGACAATACAGAGATACCAAATCATCTTAGATTTGCTTCAGCGTAAACACGTGAAAGCCAAATCTTCTATGTCTTCGATTTGTTCCTTGTAAACACAAGGATGCCAAATCATCTTGGATCTGCTTCAGTATAAACATCTGAAGGTCAGACCTGCTATGTCTTCGATTTGCTTCTTGTAAACCCAAGGATGCCAAATCATCTTGGATCTGCTTCAATATAAACATCTGAAGGTCAGACCTGCTATGTCTTCGATTTGCTTCTTGTAAACCTAAGGATGTCAAATCATCTTGGATCTGCTTCAGTATAAACATCTGAAGGTTAGATCTGCTATGTGTCTACTCTCCGTCGAATATGGAGACGCTAGATCTGTTATCTTGGATCTGCTTTGATGTGAAAACATCTAAAAGTCAGATCTGCTATGTCTTCGATTTGCTCCTTGTAAACACAAGAATGCCAAATCATCTTGGATCTACTTCAGTAAAGACATCTGAAGGTTAGATCTGCTATGTATCTGCTCTCTATTTGAATATGGAGATGCCAGATCTGTTATCTTGGATCTGCTTTAATGTGAGAACATCCGAAAGTCAGATCTACTATGTCTTCGATTTGCTCTCCGTCGAAGATAGATAAGCCAAATCTTGTTATCTTGGATCTGCTTCAGTGTAAACATGTGAAGGCCAGATCTGCTATGCTTTGGTCTGTTACCCTACTGCTTAGGGGGTTAAGGCGCATCATCTTTAATTTACATAACCTGTAAAATGCATATGTGCTCATGCTTGATGATTAGGATACTATAATCGAAGTGAGTCAAATTCTCCTAATTAGACATGTTATAATGCAAAATGTTATGAATATGACCCCTATTTCGGACGTCATCACTCATTCCCTCATCGAAGTTTTATCTTTATACTTCTTGATGTATCAATCATACTCTACTTGTATGCTTTGAATCAATTTAGTCTTATTGTACCATTCTCCAATTGTTGTGACCTGCAGGAGATGTTTATGAAATGATCATTTCTTAAGATCAACATCCAACCACCTTTTAGACTGAAGAAGAAATTTCCCCGAGTACATCCGACCCTCAAATATGGAAATTCTTTAAACAATTGTCTTGTTTCAGTTTCTTGTATTATCTAGAAATTTCCAGAGTAATGAACAAAACTTTATTTGTGAAAATTATTTAGTTCATCTATCATTATTTCATGCAACACACTTTAAGAATAATGGAAGATAAATTTAATCTTGAGAATAATTAGATTTGAATAAATTTGTCAAAAATACAAAGGAAATTAATCTGAAAGCCTATATTTGAGAAGAATAAGAATCTAAAGATAGTAAACAGGACAAAAGTTAGATGCCCTAGATATCGCCACTTGAGCGTTTATATGCCAGCCCCATGAGGACTTTCTTGAGTTCAACATGTGTTTAAAAGACCCAAAGTACTTTGTCGATGCCCCGATATGCAACGCGCTTCACTTTTCGTTGAATCAGATATAGCAAGATTACCGTGTGCTCTTCAAAATTTGAGCTGCCCTTTCGGGTTTTCAACTCAAAAAACCCCTTTGGTCACAAGGCGCCCTTTGCGGGTTTTCACCTTGGCCTCTCCATTTTTTTTTTCCAAAACTCAAGGCGCCCTTTGCAGGTTTTCACCTTGGATTCTCCTCTCCTTTAGACAAAGTACTTTTTGACTGAGTCTGAATTCACTGGGTTGGGTAAACTCTTCCCATCCATTTCCGCTAAGATCAATGCACCCCCAGAGAAAGCCTTTTTCACGACATACGGCCCTTTCCAATTCGGCATCCATTTTCCTCTAAAGTCCTTCTGAATGGGAAAGATCTTTTTCAACACAAGATCCCCCTCATGGAATTCTCTTGGTCGCACTTTCTTATCGTAAGCCCGCATCATTCGCTTCTGATACATCTGACCATGACGAATGGCCCTTAGCCTCTTTTCCTCAATCAAGTTCAACTAATCATATCACGATTGTATCCATTCAGCCTCATCCAACTTTATTTCTGACTAAACTCGGAGAGACGGTATCTCTACTTCAATGGGTAACACTGCTTCCATCCCATAAACCAATGAGAAAGGAGTTGCCCCTATAGAAGTTCTGACGGACGTTCGATAAGCCAAGAGTGCAAATGGTAGCTTCTCATGCCAATCTCTATAAGTCTCAGTCATCTTTCCCATTATTCTCTTGATGTTCTTATTGGCTGCTTCTACTGCCCATTCATTTTTGGACGATACGGAGAAGAGTTATGATGCTTAATTTTGAACTGACTACAAACTTCTGCTATCGTTTTGTTGTTCAAGTTCAATGCATTGTCTGATATGATTCTCTCAGGCATCCCATATCGATAAATGATCTCTTTCTTCAAGAATCGACTTACAACTGACTTAGTAACATTTGCATAAGAAGCAGCCTCTACCCACTTTATGAAGTAATCAATGACCACGAAAATAAAGCAATGTCCATTTGAAGCTTTTGGTGATATTGGCCTAATGACATCCATGCCCCACATAAAAAAAAGGCCATGGAGAAGTCATAACATGTAGAGGTGAAGGTGGTACATGTATCTTGTCTCCATAAATCTGACATTTATGGCATTTCTTGGCGTAGTTGATACAATCCCCTTCCATGGTAGACCAATAATATCCAAACCTCATGATTTGTCTAGCCATCATGAAACCATTAGCGTGTGTCCCACAAACACCCTCGTGAACTTATTCTAAAATTAACTTAGCCTCCACGGCGTCAACACATCTCAAAAGTACTTGGTCCTTTCTCCTTTTGTACAAGATGTCCCCATCCAAAACGTAATCACAGGCTAATCTCTTTAAAGTTCACTTATCATTTTCAGTTGTCTGTTCTGGGTATTTACGACATCTCACGTATCGCAATATATCCTGATACCAAGGGTTATCATCATTTTCTTCTTCCTCAATGTTACAACAACACGCTAGTGCCTCAAAAATACTCATCTGAATGGGTCTCATCTCCTCCTCTTTATTAGCTCTAATCATTGAAGCCAAGGTTGCTAGAACGTCTGCCATCTGGTTTTCGTCTCACGGGATATAATTGAAAGTGATGTCATCGAACTCCTCAAGTAACCCCAAAACTATCTTTCAATAAATGATCAATTTAGGATCCCTTGTCTCCCATTCACCTCTAAACTGGTAAATTACCAACGCAGAGTCTCCATATACTTCCAAGGTTCTTATTCTTCGCGTTATTGCCGCTCGGAGTCCCATGATGCATACTTCATACTCGGCCATATTGTTTTTGCAATCAAAATCTAACTTGCACGTGAGTGGATAATAATCGCCATTTGAGGATATCAAGACTGCCCCAATTCCATTTCCCACTGCATTGGATGCCCCATCAAAGCTCAACTTCCAAGGATAATCACTAATATTGCTTGCCAATCACAACTTCAATTAATAAAATTCACTTGGTTGAGCTCAATATAAAAAACTTCTAATATTCTTCCACTATAAATCCATATGACACTTACCAATACTTGTCAAATTAGTGAACGTCTTACGGATTTGAGTATATCGTTTTCTTGAGGTCATAGTCCAATTATGGTCTTACAGACATATTTTCATGGCCTTGCCATGGTCTTACACTCGTAGTGCCATAATCCAGTTATGGCCTTATCATCAAGATGCCATAGCCCAGCTATGGTCTTACACTTGTATATATACTGCCATGGTCCAACCATGGTCTTACGTTCACGATGCCATAACCTAGTTATCATCTTTACACTGAAATGCCATAGCCCATCTATGGTCTTACATTTAACACTTTGCCATGGTCCTACCATGGTCTTATCTATCAATTCATCTTGTAACACGGAACGATTGTACTGAATCCTGCGTTCCACCTAATTTGAACTTTCAATTCGATTTTCATATTATTACAATAATCATAATTCAATAACAATGTTATGAAATAATACATTAAATCATTCCTAAATTAACATTTTATCATGAAAGTTCAACCATATGAACTTACCTAGGGTAGTTTGCAGAAGTTGTAGAAAATTCAGGGGCTAATTAGTTATTTTCTCTTTTCTACGACTTTCTTTGAGCTCTTGGTTTATAATATAAAATTTTCATTCATTAGAATCTAAATCAATTCTAGTTCACTTTACAATTTATACCCTTCAATTTTTGAAATTATACTTTTACCCTAAATTTTACAGTTTTTGCAATTTATTTCCTAATTAATTAACCCATCAATTGAGCTAATTTTTCTCAATTAACACTTTATCCAATCATTTTAGGCTACCACACAACCTTTGATATTCATAATTTCAACACCAAACCCTAATTCTTAACTTTTTCACAGTTAGGTCCTAAAAATCAATTTCTATTGAAATCACTTAATTAAATCATCACATAACAAAATTAGAACTTCAAATTCATGCTTATTCATCATAAAATTCCAGCACTTATCCATGGAAACTTTCAAAATCACTCATAGAATCAAAATCTAATGAATTCAATAGTTGGACCTAGTTGTAAAAGTCTCAAAAACATAAAAAAATTCAAGAAAAGAACAAGAATTGAACTTACATGTAGCAAAAATATGTAAAACCCACTTAGAAGGACTCTTCAATGGCTATTTTTGGCTGGACAAAAGTGAAGATTTGTCTAGAATTTCAATTTGGTCATTATTTTATTTAGTTAATTTTTAAAATTTCTAATTTTGCCCTTAGTTCACATTACTTCTTTACTAATTTCCATTTCTCTACCGTCCAGCCTATATAATTTAGGCCCAATTGCCCTTTAAATCCCTCTTATTTATTATTTGAGCTATTTAGTCACTATTTCTTTATTAACAATTTTTACACCTTTTTCAATTTAGTCCTTTTTAATTAATTAACTATCAAAACATTAAAATTTTCTAACGAAACTTTAATACAAATTCACTAACACTCCGTAAATATATATACGACTCAATTTATGAAATCGAGGTCTCAGTACCTCGTTTTCGACCCAATTTACATAATATATTCTTTTAATTTATAAAATTCACTAATTCAAAAATATTTCTAAAATCATACTTTACTCATAAATATTAATTTATTAAATTTTCAAACTCAATCATCGGATTTAGTGACCCCGAATCACTATTTCTAACACCACTAAAAATTAGGCTGTTACAATTAAATTAATTTTTCATAATTTTAGGGGGCAAAGTGTAATTTTACCTTTATTAATTTAAAATTTTAAAATTTTTTAAAGGGCCAAAACAAAAAAAATTCATTTTAGAGGGGCAAGGGCCCCTGCCAGCCCCCATGGATTCGTCTTTAACTATGGCAGACAAGATAGTGACTATTTTGGTGCTTTATAGAATTAAATTACCTCATAGAAAGAGTGATACTTTATTAGGAATAAGAGAGGTTTCTATATTCCTCTGCATATCTTTAAGGCAATATTTTATTTGTTGTTGCACTAGTGGTTGCAACTGTGCTAACGAACTATAGGATTGCCCTTGACCAACTTGCAAGGCATCCTTGGCATTTTTTATTAGCATTATTCTTATATTTCAAAGAGGTGTGAGTTGTTTTATACCAATAGCTTTAGGAATTTTGTAACACCCCTAGCCTATCTCCGTTGTTAGATTAGAGTTACAGAGTATTACCGATTAAATCATAACAAATAATAACCTTTTAAAAAAGTAATCAATTTAAATAATAATATTCAAACTAATATTTATTCATAGCATAAACATGGTTACATACCTTAATTTGAGCTTACAATGTCATAAATATGGTTGTGAACATCCAAGAATTGATTTGAAGCAAATCAGGAAATTTTGAAAAAAATTTTAGAAACATGGGTCACACGGCCGTGTGGCAAAGCCAAAGCCGTGTGAGTATTCGAAGTATGAGACACACAGCCGTGTCCCAGCCTGTGTGTCTGCCATGTCATGTACCAGACTGTGTGTACTTTCGAAGTTTGGTCACACGGTCGTGTTGTCATGCCATGTAACTCTCTTAGACCATGTGATTCATCCTCCACCTAAAAATTAAAATGACACACAGCCGTGTGGGTTAGCCATGTGACAACCCGTGTCCCAGCCTATGTGTTGCATAAATTTCCCATAAAACAAGCCATTACAAATCCAATTGCTTTCACACCAATCCAATCCATTTCCACATGCATTCATTGGCCAAAACATATTCAAGCACACTCTAAAACATACCAAATCAACCATTCTATAAGACCTAACTAATATGCCATCTCAAGTTCAAACATTAAACATATCCCAAACATACCAAATAGCTATAAACTACCTACTTTCAAAGGGCATACACAAGCATTCCATACCATAAATTTACAAGTCTAATTGAATTGTTTAAGTTAATTGATGTATAAGTATTAAATGTCTTGATAATAAGGTCAATTTGAATGTTTGAACTTTGTTTGACATGTTTTGATGTGTTTTGAATCAAATAGAAGTGGTAATTAGTAAACATGTTGAAAGGTTTTGGAGGAAGCTATGAAATAGGTACCAAAAGGTACATTGTGCCAAAAAATAGGGACCATTTCTCGATGACCAACGTCCTTCATCACAACGTCGGCTAATGATAAGTGACATCGAGACATCAAATGGCACAAAGTCTTGACATGACTTACTATGTTGGCGATGTCACAACGTCGAAATGATGAAGTTGTGATGTCGGTCCTGAATTTTCAAAACTTTATAATTTGGTCTTGTTTCATGCTTAGGTTAACAAAAGAGCTTTTGTAAGCTCGTGTAATACCTGAAAATGATTGTATAACATAATTTGAATGTTATTAACTATAACATCCCGTTTTTCAGTGGCGTCAGAAACAGTGGTTTCAGGACCACAATTTCGACAAGTGAGTTAGTATTATATTTATTTAATATTTATAAATTTAATATTGAGTCTTATTAAATTATGGTTAAGAAATTTTAGTGTTTAATTAGTTAATTTACTAAAAGTAACTAAATTGTAAAAGTTGTAACAATTAGTTCTAATAATTTAAGATGTTAAATAATTATAGATTTATAAAGTGATGGGCTTATTTGGTAATTAGACCATCACAATATTGATGGATGGTTATGGACTATGGTTTAATGAAATTTTAAATGCTAATTTAGTAAATAGTAAAAGAAAATAATAAAATACTAATAACAAAAGAAAAAGAAAACATCTTCTTCTCCATAAAAAAGAAAAAATCTTCTTCTCCATAAGGTTTCACCAACCAAAAACACCATTAAAGGAGGGTTTAAAACTTTCAATCCATACTTAAGCGTGCATGTAAGTAATTTTAATTCATGTTTTTAGTAATTTTGATGTTTTTGTGATCGTTGTATCTTAATCTAGCTAACTCGGGTGTTAATTCATTAAACTATTGAATGTTTTGACTTGTGCCCTTATTGAATTTGTGAAGTTTTCGAAAGTTAATGATAGTTTGGTAAGCTTGATAGCTAAATAAGATTATTTTGTAAAGAAATTTTTAGTGACTTTGATGTTAAGGATTAATTTGTTAAAGTTGTGAAATTTCATGAATTTTTTGTGAAATTGAGATGATTATGGGTTGTTATAGGATGATAATAATTTTGGCTAGTCTGGTTTAATTTTAGTCTGTTCAATTTGATGTTTTCGGGTTTAAAGGCTAAATTACATAAATGATAAACTTTATGGGTAAATTTTTAAAATATGATTAAAAGGACCTAAATGCACAAATTAATTATTTTTTTGGTTTGAATTAGTTTAATCGAATCAAATTATACTTTAGATCAAGAAGTGCAACGATCGGAGTACGTACGAGGAAAAGGGAAACTCATCGATTAGTCCTCATTAGTCGAATTCCTTGACAGGTAAGTTTTTACAATTATTTTGGTTATAATTAGTTGATAAATATTGTTATTGATGTACATATATTTTGAAGATTGTTGAAATAAAGTGTTCTATGTAAAGTATATTGAATTTTTGAAATAATTTCGATGGATCGAGTAAAAGTTTCTTACATGAGATTTCTGACAGAAATTCTGATCTAAACCAAGTTCCTGCACGTGTTGCGGGCTCAGATGTACATGTAACTCAGATTTAGCCTAGACTGGTAATCTATTGTCATTGTACATATATACTTAACCGTGGCCAGGCTAGTTTATATGTGTTGTCTTTGGTTTAGCCCGGACGGGTAACCTAACATATTTAATTTGTATCTTATTAGCTCTTACAAGCATTATCTGTTTTTGGATTCATGTATTTGAGTACTTTTACAAAGATCCACCAGAAGAACAAAGACTATTGACATGAAAGTATTTCAGTGAAATAAATGAGATACGAATTTTGAATATCCGTACATTTAAATGTTACTGACTTGAAATTTTGGGATGGTCTTGTAATAAAGTTGAGGCTTATTTTGCTAAGTACAAATAACATTTAAATGAATGTGGTAAGTTTATGAGTTAATTGTGAAAACTTACTAAGTAATGCATATACTTACTTCGTTATTATTTTCTGTAGATTTTGAACTTTTGGAGCGGGCTAGTTGGATCATCGGAGCTCACACATATCATCGACTATCACTGGTATACTTTTGAAGTCTTGGTTGGTGGTTATATATGGCATGTATATAGGATGGTTATTGTGTGAATGTTTGAATATGCTTTGTATTAAGTTGCAAATGTTTGTATATGTATAGTTGATACATGCTTTACAAGTTCGGTTTTTTTGGAAGTGAGTGTTATAAGTCATGTTGAATTAGGATGTTATATGGTATAGAAATGTAAGGGTAATGTTCATGGCTCTTGATGTTGAATGAATGGGATGTATGGTTTTGGTTAAGATTAAATGCAAATTTAGTTGATGATTGAATTGTAGTGTCAATGAGGGCACATTGGTTAGGCACATAGGTTGAATGTTTTTGACATGTTTTAGTCTTGTTTGAAGGTGTTTTTGATGGTATATAAAAGTTGGTTCTAGGCTTGGCTTGGTACTCAAGTTAGGTGTGAAATTTGCCTTGTTTTAAAAGCAAATTTTGGTGTGCATGGCCTAGGACACGGGCTGTCACACGATCCTGTGTTGCTCACAGTCTTTTCACATGGATGTATGTTTTGAAAAAGTGTGTCACACAGTCTGGGACACAGCCTACAACACGACTGTGTAACCCAACATCGAATCGAACACAGGCTGGCACACAGTTTGTGACACGGCCGTACGACCTTACATTGAGTTAAACAAGATCTAACACACGACCGTGTGAGGGTATTTCAAAAGTATCACATGGTTGGCCACACGACCATGTCCCTGTGCTACACAGCCCAGGCTATGTGACACGGTCTGGCCAGATGGCCGTGTTATCCCTGTTTCCAAAATTTTTCATTTTTTTTTAAATTTTTTGCCTTGTTCCAAGTTAGTCCCTGATTGTTCCCAAATCATTTTTAAGGCCTCATATGCCCGGTTTAAGGCCTATAAGTGCATTTAGCTATAAATGAAATGTCCATTTAAATATTTTTATTTAATTTAAATAATTGTTTATGTTTGATGTTAAACGATTCAAATTGTATCGTAATTTACATTGACATTTGATTTCATCCGTAAATGATTAAAATTATTGCCTAATTTATTGTAGTTGCTTCGAAAATGAATCTAGCACATGCAATCATCAATCAATAACATATATATCGTCCCTAATATCAGTCTAAGAGGCTTAAAACATGTATTCGGGGTGGTTCGAGACTAAACCGATGGGAAACTTTTGGAATACTTAGAAAATTTTTTGCAAAATACAGGGAACACATACCCGTGTGGCTCAGCCGTGTGTCTCACACGACAAAAGACACGCCTGTGTCACAAGCCGTGTGGGCATTCGAAATGGAAGCACATAGTCGTGTTCCAACCCGTGTCCTACCCTGTGCAGCTTTCTGAATTAGGTCACACGGCCAACACACAAGCCTATATAGCTAACCTGTGTGCCGTAAAATTGGCCACGCACGCCTGTGTGCCAGGCCATGTGCTAGGCCGTGCCAAACCTATAGGGTATACTGACTTATGCCACACGGCCAAGACACACGTCCGTGTGCTAAGCCGTTTGGAGCTTTCTAACTTGATTTCAAATTCAACATCAAGTGACACACGGCCGTGTAACCTGACCATGTGTCACACACGGTTGAGACACACGCTCATGTCTCTGCCTGTGTGGACAAAAATAGGCTATTTACAAAGCCATTTTGCCACCCAATTTGCATGTACCTACACCAAACTCAAATGGCACAAAACATAGCATATAATAGGCATTCAATCAACCTCAATCAAGCATATTTCATACCGTTTCCAACACAAACTAATACAAGATATACAATCTCACAATGTGCCATTCAATTTCATGCCAAATTTCACTGTATCAAATCATCAATATGGTCATTTTCTAAACATGCATTATTTTACCTAATTACACATACATAACAAACTTAAATTTCAACCATTTACTGTCCATAATACCTATTATCAACAAGCATCATATAACCATATTCAAACACATAATATGTACCATATACACAATTATATACACAACTAAACCAACCAAGTTAAGCCAACTTTCATGGCTATATACAAAACCAAACTCTCAATATTACAAGCCATTTCAAAAGACTAAATTCATTAACAACATATATACCAAAATGACCAAACTCTTATACATGCCATATACTCAAAATACTTAAGTTCAAAAGTACCAAAGTGATAGTAAGATAGTGTGATGAAGTCTTTGACAATCCCAAATCCGAGCTAGCTTTGATTTCACTATAAAACACGGAAAATAAAAAAAGTAAGCTATATAGCTTAGTAAGATCGTATGAAGATAGTAAATAAAATTCAACATTTAATTTACCATTCAAAATATGTATACAACATACCACAATTAAGTAATCACAATGTTAATATGTATTCAATCACCTAAAGCTCAATTCTTTTATATGTTCGATATATATATAGTTTTCGTACATACCTGTACTGATACGTATCTACTATCACCATTTCATATCCTCAATATACCCGTTGAACCATTTGGAATAATACAGGTTACTCAGGAATCTCGCACCCTAAGTGCCAATAATATATAGTCGAAGCTATCTCAATATCATATCTAAATAATGCCCACTCATGAGCTATCAACGGGTTTGCTCACACAAGCTGACGGTCATGACGTAGCTACACTGTGCTGCTCACACAAGCTAATGAGAATCCATGACACATCTTTGGATAATTCACCAATCGGTAGGACGTCTGCACCAAAGACCCAAAACAATAACCCTAATGACATGTCATTTGTATCCTAATATATTCCTAAAGTTCAACGAGGATTTCTAATGTCGAATCTTCATTAAATAGGTCTGCAATATTGTATTCACAATTTATGTAATATTAAAGCATGTAAAATACAGTTAAAACAAAGCTCATTACATACGAACTTACCTCGGATGCAAAAACGGCTCACTTTTCTTGATCTATATAATATCAATTTTAGCTTATTTAATAATATCCCTATTCAATTTAATCCAAATACACTTTAAAGCCACTTTACATATTTGCCCCTAATATTTCACATTTTTACAATTTAGTCTTTATTTCATAAAATCACAAATTCATGTAATTCAACCAAAACCCATACTAGAAAATTTTCAATTAGGTCCCTAGAAGCCCATATTTTTCATTTATTTTACAATTTAACAACCAAATTTCAACATTTCACAAATTAATCCCTAATTGGATATTTTACTAAAAATCACTTAACAAATGTTGTTTATATAACAACAAGCATGCATTTTCTATCATCAAATCACACATAGATTAATCAATGGAAAAACCCTAAACCTTTAAAATTTTTGCAAAATAGTCCCTGGGCTAGCTAGATTAAGCTGCAACGATCTCAAAAATATAGAAATTAATAAAAATAGGTTAAAAATGCATACCTAAATGAAGGTGAATAGCTTGCCTAATTTCAAGCCCTAAAAATGGCTCTTTTCCTTGTTAAAATCGGTTAAATGAAGAAGATGATGAGTATAATGGCTTTTTGTTTTATTAAATTACCATTTATTAACCAATTTACTTATTTACCCTTAATTATAAACATTCAAAAACACTTAAAAGATGTCCAAGAATGTCCAATCATATAAAAAATGGTATAATTACCACTTGAGGACCTTAAATTTAAGATTCCATAGCTATTAGACACCTTTAACTAATAGAACACCACTTTTGCATTTTACGCGATTTAGTCCTTTTTATCAAATTAAACACTCAAACGATAAAATCTCTTAGCGAAAATTTCACACAAACATACTATTATACTTTAGATATTAAAATAATAATAAAATAATTATTTCAACTTCAGATTTGTGATCCCAAAATCACTGTTCTGATTTGACTAAAAACGGGTTGTTACATCACCTCTTTGATGCCCAATGTTGTAGCATTTCCACTACATATGCCTTGTAGAAGAGGACTAATTTATGATAAAATTTGGATGCCAAATTAAAGGAATATTGGACCTTGGAAAATTTCTTGACCCAGCTTAAGAATTGGGTCAACAAAATGGACAGTTTACTAAAGATAGGAGACCAAACCGTCCACTAAGGAGGAGAAGGCCCAACCGTCCATAGAGGAGTCCAAATCACCCATCCAAGACTTGGTAAATTGTTTAAAAAAACTCCCCATGTGTTCGTCTAACTCCCCTCCCCATTTCAAGGCTTCTCTTACATGAATCAAGCATAAAACAAGCCAAAAATAGCAAAGTCATTTACCCACTTTCCTTAAAGCATGGGTCGGCCATGGGAAGAGAGATTTTCAAGGCTCTCATTTGCTAAAAATAGTCGACCTTTACAAGTATAAATACCCCCTAGCTATTCACTCATTTCACTCATCCCTCACTCACCATCTCTTCTCTCATTCTCTTTTCTTTCACTTCCCATTTGAGAGAGCAACATAAGTGTTGTAAGGAGAATTTCAGAAGTTCTTGTGAGCAACAAAAATTCGGCATCTTTGAGGCAATTGTGCAAAGGAGAAAAGTAGAAGGAACGAGGAAAAGCAATACAGGCTATGCAACGGAGAAACACCGGATTTGTCTTCTAGCTTATTGTCCTTAATTTTTTTTGTTTCGTTCTAAATTTATGAACATGATTGCTAAATATATTTATACTTTAGATTTAATTATAATGACTTAATTTTGTTTATGTTAGATTGATTGTATTCTTTTGGCTTGGATTATTAAAATTTTGTTAATGATGTTATTTGCCTTGGTTGCTTATTCATTCAAATAAAATCATGAACATGTTATTCATGCATTATAAATGTAGGGATGCAATTGAATTAATTATTAAATCAAAACTAGATTGTAATTAATTGATTCAATATCTGAATGGTGCATGTTTGATCTTTTTTTGATAAAATTAGGTCAAATTAGTAATAATATCGAAAGAAATTTTATTACCTTGCATAACCTAGGATTAATGTGATTAAATTGTTTCAGTATAGACATATCATTGTTACCTCACTTAATTTTTAAGAACAATGCTTGAAAAGGTAATCTTAGATTTGACATAAACATATGTGAAGAGACTAAGAGGTTAAGCTTAGGTCTTCGAGAGAAGTTAAGCACTCATAAAATCAGGGTTAATAAATAGTCGAGTTGCCATGGATTTCTTCCGTAACATCATTAACATTGTTTTAATAATTCTAAGTTAAAGAAGACAATTAATCTAACTCTTTTATGCCATAGTAATTAAAACTTGTGAATTATTACTTATTACTCTGTGTTTACACTTGTCATTCATTTTTAGCATGCTTGGTTGATTTTAGTTAAGTTAATTAGTTAGTTCAAACTTCTCTTAATTAATTTTAATTATCAACTTGTTAAGTGATAAATTTCACAATAATTACCTATACAGTCCTTGTGGAAACGACACTTTACTTACTGTTTTATTACTTGTGAAAGATGGTGTAGACTTGCACATCATAAAAATATTACGTGACAGATATATTATCAGTCCAGTCAGTCACATCTATGTCTTTGTGTTCTAGGAGTCATCTGCTCCGATGCCCAAGACAAAACATCTCCCCAATTTGACTTGATAGACGACATATTAATCTTTCAATTGGTTTGCTCATTTTCTATTAGACTAAGGACATGTTTAGGTTCGTCTATTAATATAAGTTTTCTCTCCGCATTATTATCCGGCCACGTTACATCGCTTAGTATTAGTTTAAACATTAGACAACAATTAAGTTAATATTTACTTCTATTATGTTTTGCTTGCAAAAACCACATTATACAAAGAATATTAATGAAATCCATGAATTATTTTATTAACCAATTTGTTAAAAAAAATTATAAATTTTCAAACGAATAAATTACACTTAGGACACTAGATCTAACATCAAGCATGGTCTCTCTTTGATGATAGAATAAGCTTATATATAGAAAGAGCTTGAAGTGGGTCTTTTAATATGTTGCAGTACCTTGTATGCCCAAAGGTAATATGGCGAATGGTTAGGCTAAGTAATCAAAAATTGTTGCTAAAAAGTGATATGGCAACAAGTGCTTTACTCTCGGAAGATTTTCCTAGGATTTGGTGGGCCCAATGCTAACTGTCCTTGATTGAGACGATCTCATGTCAAACGAGGTCTTCCTTATCCTTGGTGAAGTGATCTCGTGTAAAGGGTCTAGTCCCTCCTCATCCTTGGTGAGGTGGTTTGGCCTTTTTCCAAGTGAGTCATCCAGTTGAAGTTGAAGCGGAGTGGAGTGTTGTTGGGGTGGGCTCTTTAAGGGAGATTCACTTAGGAATAACAATTAACTTTATAAGGTTTATGTCATGATTTAGCTCTTGAACTATACTCATTTTTCTATATTAGTACTTAAACCTCTTTTTATTTTGTTTTGATACCTAAATTAACTCCGTATTATATATTTTATTACTAATTTACTATTTAGTTCAAAAATTATGTTAAAAAAAAGTCCAATTAATGAGAATGCATGTGTTAGTCTTGTTTGTGATCACGTCATCCAATCTATTTTCACTAATAATCAAGGGATTACCTTATCCGATGAAATCTTCTTGCCATATATTGGCTACGTTTTTCTACAACATGTGTCATGTATATTCAACACAATGACAGCACTCCAAATCTTATCAAATTTAAGAAATTATAATAAGATAATAAATCTTTTAATCACATCCAAATATATGTTTAAAAACTCCTCTCAGCCTAACTATTTATTTTTCACCGTCTAAAAAGTTTCGCATTAAACCATATAAACCCTGCATTAATCCAATCAAATTAGAATACATTCAAACACAAAAAAAAAAAAAACTCTTTTTAACTTACAAAAGAATCTTTCTATTTCTCTCTCGAACCATCGAAACCACCTTAATCACAAAGTGATATTAGTTTTTTTTTTTTGGTTCATATGTTTAAAAATATTGTAATTTCATTCTAAAATAAACTCTAAATTGTGGAAAAGCGAGACGTTTGTCCAATCAGGACCACCAAGAAATTAAAGTATACTATTATTAGTTGGGGAACGCAGCCAATCCTGTGACATATTTTGAAATGTTAATTATAATTTGTATGATGAAATCAATGTATTAAAATAGGATTAGTGAAAGTAGGGGAGAGAGGGCAAGGGCAAGGGCAAGGACCATCTTTTCGATCTTAATTATATTATATTAACAAGAGTGGTTAGGGTGCTCCACAACTCAGCAAGCCATGTCATGCTGCTGAATTCAGGGACAAAACCATAGTATATTAAAAGATTAAATTATGCAAAAATCAGAATCACTCTCTATACTTACATCACTGCCCTCGTTGACTCAAAACTATTTAACATAAATATAAAATAAATAAAATTAGAAGTAGCAGCTACTACTATATCTACTAATATTTTATTAAATCAAAGACTATACACATATATTTGCATCAACTTAATTTTAATTTTAACTATTATATTTTTCATTAATTAATTTATTAATTTTAATATTTAATTTAAAGTTACAAATTTAATAATAAAATTTAATATTTTATTTTCTACCCAAATAAATTATTTATAACACTATTTCTAAAATTAAAATATATCAGATACATATTATTTCTAAATTTAAAATTTTTTAAAAATAAAAATAAAATTATAAAACAAAAATTCATTTTAAAATTAAATTACTTTCAACTTTATCATAAAATATATATTCTAAATTATTAATTATATATTTTCATATTATAATAGTTTTATATTTCAAATTTTCTTCCTCACAATTAAATATATTATCTTTCAAAAACTTAAGGATATTTTTTAAAGTTGTTTATATCTTTCAAATATTGTTTCACCAATTATTTTAATTAATATATTGTTATTTAAATGATAACAATTTTATTAAAAAATGCACGAATAACTCGTGCATTGCACATGATAGAAAACTAGTACGGTCTACATTATTAACTAATAAAGATAAATTTATGTTACTTAACTTATATTAGTATTTAATTTAAATTTATATTTTTTCTAATTTTATCATATATATATATTAGATTATGACATGCTTATAATGTGAGTGAAAAACAATTATATAACAAATTTATTAAAATTTTGACATGAAAACCTAATGTAACTTTGGTTGAAATAGTAAAATTGAGACAATGAAGATTTTGAATGTCTGCCATTTAAATCCAATGTATTTTTCTAGAATTTATATAAAAATACAAATTTATTTTATAGAAAAAGAGATTTTAATAATTTTACAACTGAATTAATATTTATTTTATGGGTAACACAAATTCAATAAATTTTTTAAATAATACTAGAAATTCTATCATACACGATACGTATGAAAATCATATATTTAGAACACAGAGGTGTATTTTAAAATAACATATAATAAATAATAAAATATTTATCTTAAAGCTAATAATAATAACTAGAAATTATATGACACATGTAGCATATGAAAACCACGTAATTAACACACAAAGATGTGTTTTAAAATAAATACAATAAATAATGAAATGTTTAGTTTGAAACTATTTAGTAATAGCGCATAAAATATGTACAATTAAAATGAAAAAATATATATAAACACTAAATTTATATTATATTTTATAAACACTAAATTTATATTATAATTTTTGACAAATTAAAAATTAAGTGCTAAAATTTAATTAGTACTAAATTTTATAAACACTAAATTTATATTATAATTTTTTATAAGTTAATAAAAGTTAAGCACAGAATATAATTATTTTATTTGATAATAGTAAATTTTGATGTTTAAAAATTCATTATTTCATAATTTCAATCTTATTAATAAGATATTATTTATTTTTGGATAAAATTTAAAGATAAAATTTAAATTTTTAATTTTTAATAAAATGATGAAATAATTTATTTTAAAATTACGATTTTGAAAAATAAAAGCCACTTAATATCTTTCTTATTAAGTGATAATTAGCTATCTACTTAATTATTATATTCAAAACTTTTTGTTGAAATTTTTATATTAAGTAAAAAGTTAATATGGTTATCAAATAAAATTAAAAAAAATTAAATGTTGAAAACTTTTATCTTCAATGAAATGAAAAATTCAATGATTTATCAAACACACTCTAACTTGTGACACAAATTCAATCAACAACATTCTTAATACTAGAAATTATATCACATGTGTATTCATATAGAAACCACGTACTTAAGAAAATAGAGGTGTGTATAAAATAACATATAATAAACAATGAAATGTTTAGTTTGAACTTAATTAATAATAACATATCAAATATATACGATAATAAAACGAAAAAAAATAGATTAACTTGTGACACTAACTCAATCAACAACATTATTAATATATACAATTGATGGCAATAATAAATTAGGCATATTAAAATTAAAAATATAAAAAAACATTAAAATAATTTTTTGGTTAAGTGGTAAATTTAATATTTTACTAATACAATTGACATGTGTTCAAATATCACCATATGTAATTTAAGTAACACCACTTGTGTCTGCTACCCTAGCACGAAAACGTCTGCCTATTGGCACGCACTTTAGGTTTTTGTATTTTTCAGTGTTATTTGTCCTTGCCGGCGGGTCACTTTCAAATAACTTTTTCCCTAGTAAAGCACGGGTACAATCAGGATCAAGTCTCCGTCTTGCAAACATGGAGATGGAATTAGCCATATTAACACTAGATGAAGAAGAGGAAGCAGTTCTTCAAGTACAAACAGAGCAGCGCACACAGAGAGATGAGGGGTTTTTCAGGTTAGTGGGTTGTTTCTTAACAGCAAGTGTTATTCATTATCTTGCAATGAAAAGTACTATGGCAAATTTATGGCACCCGGTTCGGGGTGTCCAGATTCGGGATCTGGGAGATAGAAGATTCTTGTTCCAATTTTTTCATGTTATGGATTTGGAGAGAGTATTAAATGGATCACCATGGACATTTAATAATCATTTACTGTTGCTATACAAATTACAATTGGGGAAGGATCCATTAAGAGTTCCTTTAATCAGGTCACCTTTTTGGATTCAGATCCATGACATTCCAGTTGGTCTTTATTCGGAGAATTTGGCTAGACAGTTGGGAAATTTTATAGGAGAATTTATAGAGTATGATGGATCGGATCTGGGGAAGGAAAATAGAAATTATATGAGAATTAGAGTACAGATTGATGTGAGGCGGCCTCTAAAGAGGAAGAAACAGATTCAGTTTGGGGGTAAATGCACATATGTGAGTTTCAAGTACGAAAGACTATCCTTGTTTTGTTTTTATTGTGGTCGTTTGGGTCATAGTGATGCTTTTTGTGAAGCAAAAATGGATGCAAGAAAGGAAGTTGCTGATATGGGATGGAACTTATCGCTGAGAGCCCAATCTAGAAGGGCTTTAGCAATGAAAAGTATATGGCTGAGAGAAGACAATGTTGATAATTTTGGAGTTACTAGTGCAGACAGATGCTTTCAAAGGAACGACAAATGGGCTGCGGAACACACGCAAGGATTTGGGCGACCTATTGACCCAATACTGGGACTAAGCCTAGAAGGAAGACCGGTCTATGTAGGGCGAGAGGGAGTTAATTTGACGATTAATTCAGCTCCTGCTGATATGGAGCATGGTCAGGAAGATGGAATTTTATTTTGGGAGGAAGGGAAAAAGAGAGCTAGAGGGGAGAATGAGGAGGAGACCAATAATTCAATGAACAGGAATAGACGAATCTTGGAAAGTAATTATCTATTATCGGCGGCTGCCAAGAGGCATGCCGACCGGGAGCAATGAAAATCTTGAGTTGGAATGTCCGTGGATTGGGGAGTCCACGGGCGATTCGCAGACTTCGGCATTCGCTGAAGATACATAATCCCCAAGTGGTTTTCTTTATGGAAACTAAGGTGTGTAAAAATAAAATGGAAAGAATTCGTCATAGATATGGTTATATGAATGGGCTTGAAGTTGATCCGGTTAATACTAGAGGTGGTCTTTGCTTAGCATGGAGGAATGATATTTGCATTGAACTTAGCAGTTTTTCTAAGAGACACATTGATGTAGTGGTTGAGGATAAGGAGGTAAAGGGAAAATGGAGACTCACTGGATCTATGGATCTCTCTATGCTCAAGACAGGAGTGAATCTTAGAATGTGTTGAAGAATTTACACAATGATGATGGGAGGCCTTGGTTCGTTTGCGGAGACTTCAATGAGATAATGTATGGCCATGAAAAAAAGGGAGGGCTACTTCGTGATGAATGAAAAATAGAGAATTTTCGTAATGTTTTAGCGGATTGTGAGCTTTTGGATGTGGGTTTTTCTGGGAACTAGTTTACGTGGGAAAGAGGAAATCTACCCGAAACAAATATTCAGGAACGACTTGATCGTGGAGTTGCCAATGATGCATGGATGAGTTTGTTTCTAGATGTCACTATTCAGCATATGCCTCATTCTTTTTCAGATCATTGTCCTCTCTTAATTACTACTAGGAGGGTTGAAAAGGGGGTTAATACTAAAGTTTTCAAGTTTGAAGCATGGTGGATAATGGAAGAGTCTTTTAATAAAGAAGTCAAAAATTTATGGGAGTCCTCATCTGGGAGCCTATTTCAAAAGCTAGATATCTTAAAGGAGGGACTGAGACGATGGGCAAGTCAGATTCGTTTTGATAGAAGAAGGAGAAAGGATATGCTCACAGCTAGACTATCAGAACTTGAAGGGGATGATAGAGATGATATCAACCTGGCAGAATTGATTGATTGTAAAATTCAATTGAACTTTGAGATTGAGAAAGACGAACGTTACTGGGAACAATGGGCTCGAATAAATTGGCTGAAATTTGGGGATAAGAATACTGCATTTTTTCATAGTCAAGCGACGCAGCGTAAAAGGAAAAAAATCATACACAAACTAAACGATGAAGAAGGAGGAACAACGGAGAGTTTTAAGGAAATAGAAGGAATTGCGAGATCTTATTTTCAAAATTTATTTTTAACAGATGGAAGAGGAACCCTTGACCATTTGTTATCGAGTATTGAGAAATGCATATCTGAGGAGGAAAACCAAGATCTTTTGAGGCCTTATTCGGTAGAGGAGCTTAAAGAGGCACTTTTTGCAATGGGTCCTACCAAAACACTAGGTGAAGATGGCTTCCCGGCACTATTTTACCAAAATTGCTGGCACATCATTAGGGAGGACGTCACCAAATTCTGTTTACAAATTCTGAATGAAGGTATGGATTTTCAAAAAATCAATGCGACTCAAATAATCCTTATCCCTAAAATTGATAATCCTACTACTATGATGGATTTCCGTCTTATTAGTTTGTGCAATGTGCTTTATAAAATTATAGCAAAATCGATTGTAAATAGGCTCAGAGGAGTTATCGGAAAATGTATTGATGGGGCCCAAAGTGCGTTTGTACCAGGCAGATTGATCTCAGACAATATTCTACTTGCATATGAAATTCTTCACACTTTTAAACAGAAGAGAACTGGGAAAAAAAGGTCTTATGGCAGTCAAGTTGGACATGAGTACAGCATATGACAGGGTTGAGTGGAATTTTATCAAAGAAATAAAGGCAAGAATGGGGTTTGATTTGAGAGTGATCGGAATTTTGATGAAATGTTTGACAACAGTCTCCTACTCAGTAGTTGTAAATGGTTATATAGGAGAAAGCTTTCAACCAACAAGGGGACTTCGTCAGGGAGACCCACTTAGTCCGTTTCTTTTTCTCATTTGTGGGGAAGGGCTGTCGTGTTTAATGACATTAGCATGCAGGGAAGGACTAGTGAAAGGAGCCAAAGCCAGTAGGAATGGACCACAGGTATCACATTTACTATTTGCTGATGATTGTATCTTATTTGGTCAAGCCACAAGTAGGGAAACTAATTTTTTAAAGGATATTTTGGGGAATATAGGAGATGCTCGGGGCAATGTGTTAACTTTAATAAGTCCACTGTCTTTTTTAGCAGTAATACAAATGCTGAAGATAAATGAGAGGTGGTAAACATTTTGAGGGTACGTAGTTCAGAAAATCCAGAGAGGTATTTGGGATTGCCCAACACAGTTGGAAGAAGGAAAAAAGAATCTTTTCAGGGCTTAAAAGATAGATTTAAGAAACGTATTGACAATTGGAGTACCAGGTTTTTGTCTCAGGGCGGGAAAGAAGTGTTTATTAAATCGGTCCTGCAATTTATACCAACTTACTCTATGTCGTGTTTTTTATTACCTAAGTCTTTATGTTCAGAAATGGAAAGCATTATAGCTCAATTTTGGTGGCAAAGGGGCGTAGAAAACGAGGAATACATTGGTGTGCATGGAAATATCTTTGTATTTTAAAAGAAAATGGGGGTCTTGGTTTTCGAAACATGAGTCAGTTTAATATTGCATTATTAGCCAAACAGGGGTGGCGCCTTATTACTTATCCAAATTCGTTAGTGGCTAGAGTGCTCAAGGCTAAATACTATCCAAACACAGACTTTAACAACGCTCAGTTAGGAAATATACCTTCTCTCACCTGGAAGAGTGTGTGGGCTGCTAAGGGATTGTTGAATAATGGACTGTGTTGGAGGGTTGGAAAGGGTGATGGAATCTCGATCTGGGAGGACTGTTGGATACCAGGCAAGAAACCTGAAGAGTGGAACCGTAGAAACAGAAGTGAAGAGTACAAGTTAGTCTCAGAATTAATTGATTCAAATACCAGAACATGGAAGTCAGATATTATCAGTAGTACCTTCCCAATTGAGATTGCTCAACAAATCATTCAGATTCCTCTTGCAAAAATTCCTCATAACGACCTTCAAGTGTGGAAGGGAGAATCGACCGGAGAATTCACTGTCAGAAGCGCCTACAAACTATTACAAGAAACTAGCTTGGATCCTAGTTATTATTATTTACAAGCCGACTCAATGAATTTCTACAAAAAACTTTGGAATCTAGGACTACCCTCAAAAATACTAATTACAATTTGGAGAATTACATAGAACTATATCCCAACTTTTGCAAATCTAAAACATAAGTGAGTAATTAATAGTGTTTTATGTCCTCGATGTGGGAATGGAGAAGAAGACAGTGAGCATGTCTTTTTGAATTGCCCTGTAACAGTAGAGATTTGGAGGAAGTTAGAGGTCTCATGGGTTGACAGAACAGTTCACAATATCTGGGAATGGATCACCGGATCTTCGAAGATCATTATTCAACAAATACGCTTGCTTTGTTTGTGGCTTGTGGATTATCTGGAGTTCACGAAATAAGCTTGTACACGAAAGAAAGTTAGAGTCAGCAGATGAGATTTCACAGAATATTCGAAGATATATGGCTGAGATTGAAGGATTAGAAGAAAAGAAACTTATCTCTCCAAAGGGGTGTAGAAGCAATGTTTTAGATGTAAACACCAGGGCAACGATTCAGTTTGGCGCTGCACTTGATAATAGAAACCACAGATCAGTATCGGGAGTAGTGGTTTGGAGTCAGACGGGGGAGCTCATTGCATTAAAGTCAATGATCAACGTAAATGTTTCATCTCCGTTTATTGTAGAGGCGTATACAGGCTTACAGGCTGTTGAGTTAGGGATATCGCTAAAACTTCCCTCAGTAATGGTTATGGGAGATTCTCGAACAGTTATCAAAAAATGTCAGTCAAAGAATTCAGATAAATCAGTCATTGGTACAATAATCAGAGACATTCATAGCAGTATGCACAGGTTCCAGGAAATAAAATTCCAATTTATTAAAAGAACAGAGAATGCCTATGCTCACAACCTGGCCAAGGAGTCTTTGAGAAAGAATAAAGGAACGTACCAGAGAAGGCCGGATCTGACTCAACACCATTCGCAACCGGAGGGAAGATGGAGGAACAACCCAGATTAAGATTTGTCTAGGGTTAATGAAATGAAACAGATAGATGAAAATGGTATATGGATCGGTTATTGACAAGCATAGAGAAGACACTGATGTGAAAGGACGAGAAGAAAATGGAGTACAGCTGTGACTTGGGAATCGGCTAGTTTAATTTCAACAAATTTCCTTTTATTTGTTTTTCAATTAATAGACAGGTTTTTTATTAGAATTTTTAATTATTTTTTAAATTAATGGCTAAAGAGATAGGACAATGATGGGATAGGACACCTAGAGTGTCATAGGCCTGAACTATTATTATTAGGTTTTGTATTTGTCTTCTTTATTTATTTATATCTAGCCGATTTTATTTTCAAAAAAAAAATATCACCATATGTACTTTTTTATTAAAGTACCATGCAATAATATAACTTATTTTAAGTACGAAAGGACATCGAAGTAATTTCCCTAATCGAGTTTGTTGCGTAATTGACTTGTGAGACCAACTCAATCAAACACTTAAATAGTAGTACAGATGAACAATTGATGTAAATAATATTATGTGCATATTAAAACTAAATTGTATAAAAAAATAGTAAAATAAAGCTTTGATTGAGTGTTAAGTTTAAGGTTTTACTAATGCAATCGGCATTGGTTCAAATATCACCATATACATATTTTTATTGATTTTTTAAAATAAAAAGACCAAAGTATTTTTGAATAATATAACTTATTTTAAATATGAAAGGACATCAAAGTAATTTTCCTAAAAGAGTTGGTGCTTGGTTGATTCGTGACACCAACTCCATCAAATACTTAAATAGTAGTATAGATAAACAATTTATGAAAGTTTTAAAATGTGTAATTAAAACTAAAATGTGTAAAAAAAAATCAAAATAAAATTTTGGTTGATTGATAAATTTAAGATTTTTCTAATACAATTGTCGGTCTTTCACTAGATAATGAAGAGGAATAAATCATTCAACTGGAGGTGGAAGAGACTAGTCAAGAGATTTCGTATGTGAACTATTTAGTGGGAGTATTTCTTACTTCCAGTGTTGTGCATTTTCAAGCGATGCGATCGACTTTGGCAAGTGTTTGGCTTCCAATAGGGGGCGTTTCAATCTCAAATATGGGAAGGGAGAGATATTTATTTTGTTTTTATTATGAAGTGGATGTAGAGAGAGTTATGAAGAATGGGCCGTGGAATTTTAGTTCTCATTTACTAATTCTACATCGACTGAAGACGGGAGATGATCCTTTAATTATTTAGTTACATTGGGTGGATTTTTGTCTACTAATACATGATATCCCTCTTAGTTTTATGGCTCATACTGTTGCTCATCAGTAGGGAAATTTTATTAGGCAACTAAGATATAAATGCATCATGATAATTAGGGCAAGGGTGGCTATTAGAAAACCTCTTAAGAGAAAGAAGAGGATTGCGCTGAAAAATGGTGAGTCAGTTTATGTTCATTTTGAGTACAAAAAATTAACTCTATTTTGCTTTCTATGTGGCAAATTAGGACATAGTGAAAGTTTTTGCTCGATTAGAGCTATTCAGACACAGTCAGAATATGTTTTTAATTGGGATATTTCTCTACGTGCTCAACCAAGGAAGAATCTGTCATTGAAGAGCAAATGGTTGGTGGAAGATGATTGGGGGAAACCTACTATTTTTGGAAACACGATGTCAACGGAGGAACAAAGGAATGTGGGGATTCTAAAATCAAATCTAATGGACAAAGGTGAGAGAATTGGGGTTTTATCCCAAAAGGTTATGTTTCTGTAAAAGATAAAGGAAAGTCTATTTTTACTCTTGGCCCATTAAAACTTGGGGAAATAGACCAACATCATGATGATTTTGATGAGGAAATGGTAGCCCACGAGGAAGCAATTAGTCCAATAACGCATAATGATGGACTAAATGTAACACCCTTCACCCGAGTCTGAGGCCGGGACTGGGCACGAGGCATTACCTGACTTAAACTTATGCATACGATCATTACTGAGTTATAAAAGCTAGATCAAATTTAAAACTTTTCACTCTTAATCTAAAAATTCTCAATATGGGCCTACAAAACCCAAATCATCCTTGGGAAACTATCCAGGATTAAACCGAACATCTTTAAGACTTTGAAAAAATGTAACTTAAGATAGGGGCACACGCCCATGTGGAAAGATGACATGCCCGTGTGGCCATTTTGACCTAGTCGTGTTGAACACGCCCGTGCCCTGAGCCCGTGTGAATTAAATTCCAAATTCGAACCTACAAGGGTTTTCACATGGCCGAGCACACGCCCTTGTCTGCAGCCTGTGTCCCTCACACGGCCATGATAGGCCCGTGCTGCAGCCCGTGTATAAAAACCTTAACATTTTGTTTCTGACGTCAACAAAAATTTAAAGGCACACGCCCGTGGCCAAAGGTCGTGTCCTCCACATGGCTGAGACACACGGCCATGTCTCTGTTTGTGTGTTTACTACCATGCATACTAACTTGCAAATTCGAGGTGCAGGGGACACACGGTCAAACAACACGCCCATGGGGCTGACAGTGTGTCATACACGACCTAGGCACACGCCCGTGTGTCTAGCCGTGTGTGTAACAACCCACTTTCAGTTAAATCGGAATAGTGGTTTCGAGACCACAAATCCGAGTCCAAAAAATAAAATTATTTAAGTTTCATAAAATGATAGGTATTATGATAGGAATATTGCATGAAAATTTTTATTGAAAAATTTTATCAATTATGTGTCTAATTGCAAAAAGGACCAAATTGAATAAAATGTAAAAGTTGAATTCTAGTAGTTATAAGGATTAAATAGCTATAGAATTAAAAGTGACAAGTCCTTATATGGAAATTAGACTATTTATGGAAAATATGTAGATATTTTAATGAGTCATCCATGGAAAAATTGAAAAGGTTAAGGACTAAATTGGAAATTGAATTAAATAAAGTATGATAAATGATTAAATAGAATTAAACTCATTTTATATCATCTTCATCTCCATAAAATACATGGAAACTCTAGGAGAGAGAAATGAAATTTCTCAAGCTTGAATTGGTAAGTTCTATTCTATTTTTAGTGATTTTTATATTTTTGAGATCGGGAAAGCTTAATTTCTTTATTTGGGTGATTAAATTGAAATAAAATAAAAGTTTAGAAAATTACCCATGGATGAATATGCTATAAATTGAAAGTTTTTTTGATAGAAAATGAAAGATTATTGATAGATAAATCACTTTTACAAGGTGATTTTTAGTTAAAACAAGTGTAGGGACTAATTTGCAAAGTAGTGAAATTCTTGAAAAAATTCTGAAATTTATGAAATACATGTGCTGTAAAAGTTATATTAGAATTTTGAATAAGCTTGGAATGAGGAGTAAATTGCATGAATTTCTAGGGACAAAATTAGAATTAATTAAAAGTTTAGGGGCAAAATGGTACTTTTGCCTAAAATGTGAAGTGGGCTTGATTGAATGTAAAAATCATAGAATTGATGATTAAATTTATTTAAATAGATCCGGAAGTGTCGAACAAAGAAAAAGATCCAGGGGAAGAAAAAGTTTGGGATTAGTAGATACGATCAATTGTCGAAGTAAGTTCGTATAACTAAATTAAGCATGTAAATGTATTGAATTGATTGTTGAATCATTTGCATCATGTTTTGTAATTGGTATGTACATTTAATAAACCAATGTTGATTTGTGTTTTACATGTAAATGATGAAATATTACATGAATCCATTTGAATATTGATTTCCGATTGGATATGTGATTATCGTGTATATGAGATCCTGCATATGTTTCTGTAAAGGTTGTTCCAAAAGGATAATCCTTTGATCTCATCATGAAAAGGAATGTGACCCGAAAGGGTGGTATTGAAAAGGAAAGGTATACTTTGTGTATACCACTTGAAAAGGAAAAGTACACTATATGTGTACACTTGAAAAGGTTATGTACACTTTGTGTGTACAAATTGAAAAGGGTATGTACACTTCGTGTGTACCACTTGAAAAGGGAATGTGCACCTCGGGTGTACAACTAGAAAAGGAAAGGTCCATCGAAAATTTAAAGATTTAACGGAAATGTATTAATAAGTGAAATAAGAAGAAATGACATGATGAGCTCATCTATGCATAATAATCTTTTTGTACTAACCAATTTTGGTTGAATAATTGTGTATAGGCCATATTTGCTAGTTTGCTAAATTGATGGATAAATTTCTTTATGTATGATTTACTTGTTATATATATGAGTGGTAAGTGTAGTTTGGTTATATGAACTTATTAAGCATATAATGCTTACTAGGTTTATTTTTCCCTATTTTATAGTGCTTGAAACTCGTGAAGATTGGATCGGGTCGGAGTATCATCACACTATCAACTCCTTGATTTTGGTATAAACGATAAACTCATTTTGATATAATGACATGTATAGGCTAATGAGGCCAAATGATGAAGTAACATGTTTGTTTACAACCTAGCCATTGGAATGACTAGTAATATGTATTTTGAGGTAGTATGGTATGTTCATGTTCAACAAGATACAAATCACCTTTCATAAAACATGATTTACAAAAAAAATGTAAAGGTAAGCTTCAAGGTATGGTTAAGAGTTGGAAATGTTAGATTAAATGATGGAAATTGGTTAATTTGGCTGGTATATGTATGTAAGTTTTTATGCAGGAAAATGATTAAGTTTGGGTGAGAAATTGGGCTAGGAAATGGCCTTATTTCGTCTACACGGGTAAGATACACGGGCGTGTGTCTAGGCCGTCTGTGACACACGGGCAGTCCACGGGCGTGTGAAATGACCGTGTGTCCCCTATATCCTTAAAAATGAAGTCAGGATAGTACACTGGCAAAGGACACAGCCATGTGTTTGGTCGTGTGAAGGACACGGGTTTTAAGCATGGTCGTGTGTCAAAACCGTGTGAAAATGGCTTAAAATGGTGAAAAATCAGTGTAACACATGGCCTAGCCACATGGGCGTGTGCCCAGGCCGTGTGCTCCTTTGATACTTAAGAAATTGCAAGTCAGAATTTCACACGGCCATAGGATCCCCACGGGCTGGCCACACAGCCATGTCCGAGGCCATACAGGCGTGTGCCCCTATCTTCAAGGTAAAATTTTCAAAGTTTTCGGTTTAGTTTCGAACCACTTCCAAAGCATGTATTGGGCCCCGTAGGCCCATATTAGGGACTTTAAGGTGAATATTTGAAAAGAATTTATTTGAAATACACATTTATAACTCGTTTTTGTATAAACGTTAGTGTATAAATTTGATAATGCCTCGTAACCCTATTCCGATGATGGATACGGGTTAGGGGTGTTACAATGTGGACAAAAATAGGCAATTTACCAAGTCTTTTTGCCACCCTGACTTACACCTATCTACAAAGCAATACATACCTACAATTCACACGGTAACACCTTGTGTATTTTACATGAATTATGAAATGTGAATTCCAAACCAATGTTGTACGATTGGTGAGAAACAAATATGAGCAAATAGTGTTTATGAATCCTTACTTTTATGTGCAAATCGAGATATGTTGGGAGTATGATCCCTTATGGTAGCTTATAGTTACTTATTATTTGCATGCGACTTACTAAGCTTTATGCTTACCTCTTTTCCTTTCCATTTTCTTATAGTGCAGCCAAAGTAGCTCGTGGATCTCATCTTACGTCGAAAAAGCCAGTCACACTATCCCTGAAGAATTGGTATATCTAGTTCTATCATTTTGATTATGGTATGTATAAGAACTAGTCTTTTTGTAATGGTTACATTGTTTTGGACTAAATGAGCGACTTGTCATAGCTCTTTAGTCATTTTGTATAATGCCATAGATGGTGGCTAATATTGGTTATTGATAAGTGCAAATGATGATGATTTCATAGATGAGTAAATCACATGACTAATCAAGTTCTTGTTAGATTGTTAAAGTGTAATGTGGTTGTATATATGCATAATTTACTCACTTTCCTCATTTACTAAACATACAACGTAAAAGAAGCTCGTATGTCGTAATTCTCATTTAGGTACCTGTACCACTCACTACATGGTCATAAGTTCTCTCATTTTGATATAAACCATAAATCTCCTGTTGAACCATTTGGAATACTACAAGATATTCAATAGCCCCAAATATGGGATAAGATGCCGACGCCATGTCCCAGACATGATCTTACACTGGCTAGCACGTCAAAGCCGATGCCATGTCCCAGACATGTCTTACACTGACTTTCATGTATAGAGGCCGATAACGTGTTCCAGATAGGTCTTACACTGGCTCTCATCTATCGGTGTTGATGCCATGTCCCAGACAGGTCTTACACTGACACACAATAAGCTGACGCCATGTCCCAGACAAGTCTTACACTAGTTTGTATATCTCGAGGCTGATGCATGTCCCAGACATGTCTTACACTAGCTCTCATCTCAAAGTTGGTGCATGTCCCAAACATTTCTTACAGTAGCTCTCGTAATGTGACCGATGCATGTCCCAAACATGTCTTACATTGGCACATGTATCATCCAATGTCATGGTATGAACATCCAAGTCTATTCCAAATGTTCAACCGAAAGTTTTTATTACCTTAATTCTCATAATTCACATTCTCATTACAACTCAAGAATTCATGCCAAACTAGATATATATAATACATGATAACATTTAATTTGTATTATTTGCATACAACTTACCTCGGATTACAAAACGTAGGTGATTAGTCGATTTAATCTACTTGCTTGGCCTTCCCCCGATCTAGGTTTGGATTTTGTATTTCTTGATCTAAAATAATAAAAATTCATTTAATCACTAAATAAATTTAGACAATAAAAAATTCACATTTTTGGCAAAATGACCATTTTGCCCCTAGACTTTCACAAAATGGCCATTTTAGACCTAGGCTTGAAAATCGATTTTTATCGAATTTCTTCATGTCTTAAGCCTAGCCAAACCCTTTTTACTCTTATAGAAACCCAAAATTTCCATTATTTCACCACATTACTATCTATTTTACAAATACTACAAACTAGCCATTTTTAGGTGTTTTTCATGAACACCACTTCACAAAAGTTGTTTATTAAGAAACTAAGATTCATTTTCTTCCATAAAATTTTAGAAAATATCATAAATGCTCTCATGGTGAATCTCTAAGATTTTAACCATTTTTCAAAATAGTCCCCTCAATAGGTAGCTCATGCTACAAGGGTTCCAAAAGTACTAAAATAATAAAAAATAACCATCTAAATCACTTACTTGAGAGAGGAATAAGTGGCCAAAATTTTTAAGCTCCCATGGCTATTTCTTGGAGGAAAAATAGGTGGAAGAAGTAAGAAAAAAAAAGGATGACAATATTTTCTCTTTATTTTATTTATTTATCAATTAAGTCACCAACACCCACCTAACCTTGACAATTTGGTCAAATCTTGTCCCCATGGCCGGCCAAGCTTCTTTTAAGGGTCTAATTACACTTTAAAAACTTCCAATTATGGCTCTCTAGCTATTGAACACCTTTGTCTAGCAAATCACAACTTTTTTCCTTTATGCGATTTAGTCATTTTTCGCAATTAGGCTCACAACGCTAAAATTAATTCACTAAAATTTTCATACACTCGTATAAAAATACTATGACACCAAACTAATAATAAAAATAATTTCTTGACTTTGAATTTGTGGTCTCAAAACCACTATTCTGATTGAGCCCAAAATCGAGCTGTTACACTAAAAAGACCCCACATACAAGTTAATGTTTCACGAGTTTCTGAAAATAATGATTTGAATGAAACTTTTGGTACTTCTTTTTAGGTAAAAAATACTAATAGATCGTCAGGCCTTGCTAAGTAGGCCAGTCAGAAGCAATGAAACTTCTAAATTGGAATGTTCAGGGTTTGGGGAGGCATCGAACTGTTAATTGTCTCTAGAATATGCTGAGAGACATAAATCCCACGATGGTGTTTTTAATTGAAACGAAGCTTCAGAGCTGTAATATGGAAAAGGTTAGGCATAAATGTGGTTTTCCTAATGTAATAGATGTTGATTTGGATCGCAGAAGTGGTGGTTTATCTTTAGGTTGGAATAGTGATTGTAAGATTAATCTTCGATCTTTTTCACGAGGCACATCGATGTCATGATTGATGGTGACTTGGAGGGGAAAATTTAAGGTTGTAACATTCCAAAATTGGGCCTAGTATGAATAGTGATTTTGGGACCACAAATCCGATATTAAAATATTTATTTTATGATTATTATAAGGTTTAGGATATGAAAATAAGTATGTGTTAAAGTTTCATGAAGAAATTTTAAGTATAAGGTGTCCAATTAGAAATTAAGGACCAAATTGAATAAATTGAAAAACTTGGGTTCTAGAAGCAATTAGTATGAAATTTCTATGGATTATTATTTAGGAGGCCTTAAATAGTAATTACCTAATTTCTAAGTTTTTGGATAAAAATGGGCATGCATAGAAAATTTTGAAAGGTTATTAAGGAAGGGCATTTTGGTCATTTGGTAATAAATGAAATAAAAAAGGGAAAAAGATAGCTAAAATCATCCATTATCTTCCTTGTGGCTTCCGAAATTCTCTATAGCCATAGCTAGGGTTTTGGTTCAACATTTCAAGCTTGATAGTAAGTATTCATTACCCCGTTTTTGATGTTCTTTATGTTTTTGAGATTCTCGTAACATGTTCTCTCTATTTCTATCCATATATCAAGCTAGGGTTCATGTTAAAAAATTTTCCCATGCATAAGACGCTTGTGTTTTGATGATTTATGGAGGAATATGAGAGTTTAAAGGATAGTAAACAACTTTTACTAAGTAGTTTTTTATGGAAATGGCATAGGGGACCATTTTGTAAAAGTTGTGAACATGGGTAGAAAAATATGAAATGAAAGAAAATGTGGGCTACTATAAGCAAGAAAAATATTCAGCTAGGCTTGGATAACTTAGAAATTTCATGCATTTCATTATACGAGCCTTAGTACTAAATTGTAAAAAGTGTGAAAGGTTAGGGCCAAATTGGTCATTTTGCCCGAGGGTGAGTCTTAAATCAAAAATGAACAATGTGATGTATTTACTAATATAAACCCCGAGGAACTAATTTTGGAGATCGACCGTGAAAACGAAAGGTTTCGAAATAACCGAAATACGAACCCAAAGCAATTACCAGGTAAGTTCGTGTAACTCGAAGTAAACTCTTAATATACACAAAATGTATATATTTGAAAGTATGACAATTTAGACATTCATTACATGATAATCCATGAAATGTGGTAATATAGTTTAAAAGAGAATTGAAGTTCCCGATTGAAATAAAAGGATATCTGATGGATTTCTCGAAATAAATTGACGGTAAAAAAGGATCTAGCCTGGACGGGTATTCCTTTAGTGATCGAGCCTCTCGAAGATTAAGTGTGCTGAAATGGATTTAGCCCGGGCAGGTAATCCAATTAGGGTCTGAATTTAGCCTGGACTGGTAATTCAGATCTGAGCTCATTAGAGTACATGTCATTGTAAGGGATTTAGCCTAGACTGGTAGTCCAGACATTACTCTATGAGTTTACATTTCAGGGGATTTAGCCTAAACTGGTAATCCCGCCGTAAGAGCGAGGTTCACAAGAGTGCATAATTAAAACAATCACTCACACGATTTGATGGTAAATAAGATATCCATTGAGATTCCGAGAAGTTTAATGGGATTAAAATGAGGAACGAAAATAGAAATGCTTGAAATGATGAGCTCATCTAAGATTAATGTTTAATTGTATTGACATGAAACTAACATGATGATTGAGTGTATGTGATAGGGAAATTATACTATGCATGTTGGCGTGAATATCTAATATGGTTGTATGCTAAACGACCGATAAGTTTACCTTCCGTTATCCGAACTTACTAAGCATGTAAATGCTTACGCCCTTTCATTTTCCTCGTCTTGTAGAGCTCGAGGACTCGTGAAGATTGAAAGACAGTTGGAGCATTGTCAACACTATCAACTTGTCTTGCTTGGGTATATAGAAACTTTTATTTTGTTATAATGGCATGTATAGGATTCTTGATCAATTTGTTATTTTTTTCATTTGGCTAGCCAATATAAGGGCTTGAATGATATACTTATTCATTTTGTATATGGCCATGGGATATGGCTCATTTCGATGTAGGTTGTAAACCTACTAATTGTGCATGGTTATGCTTAAATGTTTCATGTGATGGTTAAATACGGTATATCATGAATGAACATGTGAAATGTGGCCAAATCATTTGGAGATGGTTAGGTCATAATTGGCAATGAGTTATAAAATGAGCGAAGTATAAAATGTGATTATTGAAGTGGTAATCCTTAATACAAAAAGGATAACCTAACATGTGCTAAACCAATGATATGAGGTTAACAAGCAATAGACTATGCCAAGGTGGGTTATGGACATATTTAGGCCATGTTAAATACCGTTGAAGTTTATAAATGTGTATGGATGTTGAGGGTGACCATTGGCTTGGAAAATAGCCTCCAAAAAGGTACACATGGGTAGACACACCCCTTGGGCGTGTTGCTCAGTTGTGTGTCCCCTGCACCTTGAATTTTTAGGTCAATATGCATGGTAGAAAACATACGGACAGAGACACGGCTGTGTGTCTCAGCCGTGTGGAGGACATGGCCTTGCACACGGGCGTGTGCCTTGGCTGAATGCCCCTAGATGGATGATGACGTCATAAACAGAATGTCCAGGTTTTTGGACACGGGCGATGGCATGGGCGTGTCTAGACCGTATGAGAGAAACGAGCTAGGGACACGGGCGTGTGCTTGACTGTATGAAAACCCCTACAGGTTTGAAATGAAAAATAAATTCCAATAATTCAACACGGGTAAGGGACACGGGCGTGTCCCAATGCACACAGGCGTGTCCCAATGCACACAGGCGTGTGCATTGCCTCCACACGGACGTGTAAGGCTTAAACCTATAAATTTTCTAAAGTTTTCTAAAGTCCTCAGTTTAGTCCCAGATCACTTTTAATGCATGTTTTGGACCTCGTAGGTCCATAATTGGGACAATACGATTCTGTTTGATCGGTTTTAAATTGAAATGAAATTTTATAGCTCGTATTTTCTGGTAATGCCCCGTACCTCATCCCGTATCGAGTACGGGTAAGGGGTGTTACAGAGGTGTACGGGGTTCTACGGAGCACCAGGGGAGACTATGTGTGAAGTATATTAGAACTTGTTACGAACATTGAATGACTCCCCACATATTCCTTAGGTTGTTATAGGGGATTTCAATGAAATTACTTTTTCAACTGAAAAGAAATGCGGGCTTTCATGGAGGAAAAGGCAAATGTGTAAATTTCGGGATGTTATGGAAGATTGTTCTTTCACTGATCTCGGTTATAGTGGGCATTGATTCACTTGGGAAAAAGGTCATATAAAAAATAATAATATTCAAGAACGTTTAGATAGAGGTATTGTAAATTCTACTTGACGGGATTTATTTTTGAATTTTAATTTATCTCATTTGTTACATGCGTTTTCAGATCATTGTCCTTTATTGCTTAATTCAATTTTTGGTAATCAACATCCAAAGTAGTGGCATTTTAGAATTGAAGCAACATGGCTTTTGGAGGAAACGTGTGAAATGGAGGTTAGTAGGATTTGGGCTGATAGTTTGGGTGATGTTCCAAGTAAGATAAAGGCGGTAGAAATGGGCCTTAAGAAATGGTTCAACAAAATATATAAAACAGAGGTCTCTAACGGGGAAAGATTTTGAACAATAGTTGCTTAAATTGAATGAAGCTATT
Organism: Gossypium arboreum; assembly: GCF_025698485.1. Classification (NCBI taxonomy): domain Eukaryota; kingdom Viridiplantae; phylum Streptophyta; class Magnoliopsida; order Malvales; family Malvaceae; genus Gossypium; species Gossypium arboreum. The sequence goes on along the minus strand of NC_069075.1, from coordinate 11,338,722 downwards.
CCCACAGATGAGATTTTGGGAGAAATTGTGGAGACAAAACTGGCGCTTAACATAGAGGCTGATAGGTAGGAGTTTTATTAGGAGCAGTGAGCCAGAGCGAATTGGCGAAAAAATGGGGATAGAAACACAAATTTTTTTCTATAGATTGGCAACAGATTATCGACGGAGAAATAGGGTGGATGGAGAGGGTAATATTCATGAGAGCAATACTGATTTATTAGTGTTGGCCACAGATTATTTTAATACCTTATTTACATCGAAAGGTGTTGGAAACCCAAATTCTATTTTGGAAGCTGTTGAGCCATGTATATCTCAAATGATAAATGAGGATCTTGAGAGGGATTTTAATTACGAAGAGGTGTATTTGGCTTTAAAAGCTATGAACCCTTTAAAACCTTTAGGGGAGGATGGTTTAGGGGTGATTTTTTATTAATGGTTTTTGCATATTGTAGGTAAAGAGGTGGTAGATTTTTGCATTGAGATGTTGTATGGGCTTCATAACATGGTTGAAATAAACAGTACAAGAATTGTCTTGATCCCCAAGGTTAGTTCTCCTCGTTTCATGACTCATTCTAGGCCTATTAGTCTTTGTAATATTTTATACAAAATTATTTCAAATATGCTTGTGAATAGGCTTCAAAAGGTCCTTCATTTTTGCATTGACGAAGCACAAAGTGCTTTTGTTCCGGGAAGATTCATTACCGATAACATCATAGCAGCATATGAAATTTTACACTCAATAAAGAGAAATGGGTAGGGATAGAAAGATCATGTACCTTAAAACTTGATATGAGTAAGGTATATGGCCGTGTTAAATAGTTTTTTGTGCAAGTTATGCTTCAAAAGATAGGTTTATCGGATCAATAGGTTGAGAAAGTCATGCGTTGTGTGACCTCGGTTTCTTACTCTGTGGTTATAAATGGGGAGATGGGTAATTCATTCCTCTTGTAAAGGGGTCTTCATCAATGAAACCCTCTTAGTCCCTATTTATTTCTTATTTGTGGAAAAGGTTTATCAGCTCTTTTTCAAATGGCAGCTACAATAAGTGTTCTTAAAGGTTTTCATATAAATAAACACACTCCTTGGGTTACCCACTTATTTTTCTTCAATGATAGCCTAATTTTTGGCGATGCAACAGTTGATAGGATTAAAGCGCTTAAACAAAATTTGGAGGTTTATGCCCAGAGTTCAGGTCAAGATATTAATTTCGACAAGTTTGGGATCTTTTTCAGCACAAATGCCAATCAGAATAAAAGAGAAGAGGTGTGTCAAATTTTAGGGGTTAATTTGAGCATTAATCCGAAAAAATATCTCAGGCTTCCATCAATGGTAGGGCGTAATAAGAAGATCGCTTTTAAGGAGCTTAAAGAGAAGTTAATTAAAAGGGTATCTAGTTGGAGTTCAAGATTACTTTCTATGGGTGGGAGGGAAGTTCTTATTAAAACTGTGCTTCAGGCTATTCCTTTGTATGCTATGACTTGTTTCTTGCTACCGTCGTCAGTCTGCAAAGAGCTGGAGTCTGTCATAGCCCGTTTCTGGTGGCAAAAGAAATCTGGAAGAAAAGGTCTTCATTGGTATTCATAGAAAAAGTTGTTTGTACCAAAAGATGAGGGGGGATGGGGTTTCGAGATTTGTCAAAATTTAATATTGCACTACTAGCGGAGCAGGGCTAGCGTCTAATAGAAAACCTGGGTTCGCTAACAGCGCATTTACTTAGAGCAAAATATTTCAATGGATCAAATTTCATGGAGGCTTTTCTAGGAGCTAATCCATCGCTTGTATAGAAAAGTATCTGGTGTGCAAAATGACTTTTAGGCTCTGGATTAAAATGGAGGATTGGATCTGGAATATCTATGTCAATATGGCAAGCTTATTGGTTGCCAGGGGAAGATCAATGACTTATTTCTAAGGGCAGGGTGGCTGGAATGGAATGTGTGTCTGATTTGATTTTGCAGAATCCTAATCGATGGAATAGAAACCTCATTTATTCAACCTTTATAGTTGAAGAAGCTGATCAAATTTTGAGTCTTCCTATTCCTATTACTAGTCAATCTGATAAATTAGTTTGGTCTAGTGAAAACTCAGGCATCTATTTTGTGAAAAGTAGTTATAAGATGCTATTAGATCCCCCAAACTTGAATTTAAATGAGCAAAAGTTATTTAAGCAAATAAGGAGCTTAGCGTGTCCTTCAAAAATTCGCATTTTAATCTGGAAATTCGCGAAATTTTATGTGCCTACTTATCAGAACTTATATTTTAGGAGATTGATCACTGATAACAAATGTTTGCGTTGCCGACAGCTTTGTGAATCCTCTACCTACGTTGTTCATGATTGTTTGTTTGCTGCATAAGTTTGGTCCAAATTAAATTTTCAGTAGTTGAGTTCAATTGCAAATTCAAACTTTATCGAGTGGTTGAACTGGCTTTTGGAGAATTCAGCTAGTAATAAAAAAAGATCAGATTGCTATTACAATTTGGGCACTTTGGTTTTCTCGAAACAAATATCTCCATGAGAAAAAGACATAAAGTACAGAAGAAGTTGTTACCTCCAGTATGGGTTTTGGTATGAAATATTGGGGTAGCACATTGACTTTAAAGCATCCTAAACCATGATCCATGGTAAAATGGATGTCCTTTCCACAAGGCTGGGTGAAAATTAATGTCGATGCTAGATTTTCTTTTGCAGACAAGCATGCAGTTTCAGGTTTTATCATAAGAAATGAGGAAGGCCTTATAATGGGTTCTGGCTTTAAAGGTCATAACCTGGTTGATCTATGGTGATTGCTGAAGCGATTGCAGTACTGTATGGGCTCTAATTTGCACTAGATTTGGGATTCGAAAACGTCATTCTTGAAAGTGGTTCAAAGCTGGTTATTCAGAACATACAACAAACAAGTGAAGATTACTTGGAATCCAGATCTTTTACCTAGGATGCGAATAATTTGGCAAGGAACTTTTTTTCTTATCGATTTCAATTCATTGCGCGAAAAGGGAATGTGGCAGCGCATGCAATGGCTATTGAAGGTTTGCAAAAAGGATGAGGATTCATTCTGGGTTGAAGACGCACCAATGCAAGTCTTGGAAGTGACTGATTCTGATCGATGATTCAGTAGACTACCATAATTTCTATTCTGTGATATTGTTGGGTTGAGAAACTTGGTAATTTGGCTGCCTGTCTCAACTTGATCCCTCTTCTAGTTGAATCTCTGCTAGAATTTGGAGGATTTAGCCATTTATTTTTTGGGGTTTTTAGATTTGCAAAGAGCATGGAAGACTACAGAAATGAGAAGAAGATTCTTGTTTTGTTTTTCTATTATTTTTTTTGTTATTTGGTTTTTTCCTTTAGTTTTTTTGGGGTTGTTGTAGACTTCTCTGATTTGGTCTTTCAGGTCCAATTATTAAACGGACTTTATTGCGAAAAAAAAAAGCAGGTTTAATATATAGATTGGCCCTTAAACTTTTTTGTATCACATTGGTCCCTAAGATTGGCATTTGTTACACAAATTGGTCCTTATGGTTAACACCATTAGTTTTTTTTAAGGCTTAATATATAGATTGGCCCCTAAACCTTTTTTTGGATCATATTGACTCTTAATGTTGGCATTCGTTACACAGATTGGTCCTTACACTAACACAGTTTGTTTTTGAATAATTTGATGACATGGAGAAATAAGGGGATAACATGTGGATTCATATTTAATCATTTTAAAACTTTTAAAAATACCTTAAATTTTTAAAAAGTTAAAAATTATTTTAAAATTTTAATAGATATTATAAATTATAAAAGTTCAAAAAATGAAAATAAAAATTAATTTAAAACCTAACATTTAAAAGCTTACTCTTTAAATATTAAACTTAAAAAATAAAAATACTTTTAAAATTCTAAAATATATAACAAAAAGCAATAAAAATACACAAAAAATAAAAAGGTCAAATTTTTAAAAATTTACAAAAAATGAAAAAATAATGAAAAATTGATCAAGCACTGATCGAAGTTAACTGGGCTTGACCAGCATTGACCAACATTGAGAGGGAGTTGACCAACATCAACCGATCACTTTTTGTTTCTTTAATATTTAAAATATTTTTAATTTTATATCTCTACAATTTATTATAATTTTTAAAATTTTAACCAATATTTTTAAACATATATCTTTTTTTTGAAAATTTAACTAATTATTTTTATTTTCAATATATATATATATTGGAGTTTTATAATTTTATAATTTTGTTTAACAATTTTTTTCAAAATTTTAAGTTTTTTAAAACAAAATTAAGAATGGTTAAAGATAAATCTACGTGTTGTCTCCTTATTTCTTCACATGTTAGTCTCAGGCTTGTCTTCATCAATAAATTATTAAAAAAATAAATTGTGTTAGTGTAGGGACCAATCTGTACAACAGATGCCAATTTTAGGAACCAATACGATTAAAAAAAATTAAGGACCAATGAAAAAAGTTATCAAATTCAGGGATTAATCTATATATTAAACTAAATTAAAAAAAAACTCAACTTCTTTCTAATGATATAATTTATTTTAAATAGAAATGAGATTATAATAATTTTTGTAAGTGAGTTAATTAGACCTGATCATGGGCCGGACCGGGAAGGTTCGTCAGAAATGTGAGAGGGTTTAGACAAAATATATGCCTGAAAAATGGGTTTGAACAAAAAAAATAAGGTCCACTTAAAAAATGAAGAAGGCCTCGAGTAAGGTATTTTGGCCTGAGCCTGGCCCAGCTCGAATCCACTATATGACAAAAAAAATGGTTTTTTAATATTATTTTCTTATTATTTTCTCCCTATTTTACTATTATTTTATTATTATGTTGCTACTATTTTGTTGTTATTATTTGGATATTGTATAAAATTTATTTTATTGTTAATTTTGTTATTATTTTAAAGACATTTGTTAATTTTGTTATTATTTTAGAGACATCCGCTTCTTAAATTGCATCTATCTTAGTGTTACTTAAGTATATATATTTTTAAAATTTATTTTTAATTTGTTGAAAAATATTTATTTTGATGAATTTAGTATTTTAATGTATTATATATTTTTTAAAATTATATAAAATAATATAAAATTTAATATGAGTGGGTCGAATCGAAATTAGGCAAAATTTTAGACCTACTTTTTAGACCTGACTAAGCCCGAGTCTAACAAACGAGCCTAATTTTTAGTTGAACTTGCCCGAACCCGGCCCGGGCAATACTCACCTCTAGAGTTAATCCGATGTATATGTATGAGAGGCATTGACATAGTCCTGATTTGGTTAACAACATGGCCAACATATTACTTAGATGGGAAACTAAAAATGGTGAATAATTTAATGACAAAATGGAAAACATTTAGGTTTAAAAGACACACAATTACTGTAAGTTGAATGGCTGTCTATTCTATTTACTGTGTGTGAGCTGTAGCAGGTAGGCAGTAATTAATGGCGCCCAGCTAGCACACTCAGTTTTTGTTTTTAGTGTTGGAATTTTTTCATAATAAAGTTTGATTGTTTTACTACTAAGTTCAACAATGTTTAATTATTCAAATTCCAATTAAGAAAATTAAAGTCAAATTCGAAAAGTAAAAGGTTGAATTGAATAGTAAGAAAATGAAGTTGTATATAAATATAGTAAAAGGTAAAAAAGAAAAGGTTTCCCCTGGGTCAGCACTTTTACCACATTCCATCTGGCATTTTGGATGAAATTGGTAGCCAGCCAGGCGAGTGGACTGATTTAAAAAAAGGGCGATGAGAACACATGGCCGTCACCACCGTAGATTTTCCAAAAGATAATTGTCACATAAGAGGCTTTTTTATTAAAATAAATTAAAAAAATTATTTATCAAAATAGGTTGTCAGCCTAATTATATACGAAAATGAGGTGTTTTTTTTCATTCGTGCCTATCTGACAGGCGCGAATGATTTTTTTAAATAAAATATTATTTTTTTATTTTTGGAACAGTAATTGCGCCTACTTGAGAGTCGCGACTAATCGAGCTTTTCTCTGAGGCGCAAATAGTGAGGCCCACATTTTTCATATGTTATTAAAATGCATACTTTACTTGGATGAAGTATGTATTAGCAGATTCACTAATACTATTATATATATATATATATATATATATATACATATATATCACATTACAAAAACAAAAATTTAATTACTTATACCTAATAAAACATTGTCTCATTACAATAATAGTTATTTTCCAAATAACATATTGTTTTATAATTTTATTTTTATTTAATATTTTAATTTAATTTTAATAATACATACTTTACATGAAGTATGTATTAGCAGATTCATAATATGATTATATATATATATATATATATATATATATATATATTAGATGTATCACATTAAAATTTAAATATATAACTTAATGGATTATATATCGATTAAAGTTAGTAATATTATCCGATAAGTTGCATTTTAATAACACTTTTAATATTTAAGGCATATTTATAATTTTGTTTATTATAAAGTTGTTTTAATACTCATATTATTAGTGATTTAAAATTTGCTAATACATACTTCATCCATCCGTAAAGTATGCATTATTAAAATTAAATTAAAATATTAAATAAGAAATAAAATTATAAAACAATATGTTATTTAGAAAATAACTATTATTGTAATGAGATACATGCTTTATTATGTATAAGTATTTAAATTTTTGTTTTTGTAATGTGATACATGCGTATATATATATATATATATATATATATATATCATATTAGTGATCTGCTAATACATACTTCATCCGTAAAGTATGTATTGTTAAAATTAAATTAAAATATTAAATAAGAAATAAAATTATAAAACAATATGTTATTTGGAAAATAACTATTATTGTAATGAGATACATGTTTTATTAGGTATAAGTATTTAATTTTTTTGTAATGTGATACATGCGTAAATATATATATATATATATATAATCATATTAGTAAATCTACTAATACATACTTCATCCAGATAAAATATGCATTTTAATAACATATGAAAAATATGGGCCCTATCATTTGCGCCTCAGAGAAAAGTTCAATTAGTCGCGCCTCAGAGAAAGGCTCGATTACTGTTCCGAAAATAAAAAAAATATTTTATTTAAATTTTTTTAATATAAAATAATCATTCTCGCCTGTCAGATAAGTGCGAATGGAAAAAAATTCTATTTTCGTATATATTCAAACTGACAACCTATTTAATAAATAATTTTTTTTAAATTTATTTTAGTAAAAAATCCCACATAAGAAGAAACCCTGACAACAGCATAACTCACCACGTGTTCATTTCTATGTATTGTTATTCACGGACAGTCACTGTAGTTTTACCTCCCCCAAAGCAGTAAACAAAAAAATGTTGACCTCTCACAGCTGGGGAGGAGAGTAAAAATAGAGGAAATCAGGCGGTATAAAATCGCAGCCTTCCGTTTCAAGTCCCACTTCCTTTCTGAATTCTACTCATACTCTTACTCTCAATATTGAAATGAAATCTCTCTGAGAGAAGAGTTGCTTAATTGAATTGGTTTTGGTTGTAATAAGCATGGTTTCGCTGGAAGATTCACATTCTAGTTCCAACCGGTTTCCTTTGGGTCGAAACTTTTACACCCCCGGTTCAGCTTCCACCACCAAAATCCACCGACATGTCGGCCGCTCCATGCGTACGATTCGCTCCAATCTTTACCAAAACGACAATAGTAGCTGCTCCTTCACCAGTTCCATCCCTGAGAGGTCCGCCTTTGTCTCCGAAAATCTCACCGAGTCCGTTATCGACATGCGTCTCGGCGAACTGGCTGCCAAAAGCAACGCTAAATCTGTTACGTCTGAGTCCGAAAACGAGGCCTTTTTGGAGATTTCTCAAGCCTTTAGTGATTTCTCCGCTTGTAGCAGCGATATCTCCGGTGAGTTGCAGCGCCTTGCGAGCTTGCCCTCACCGGAAAACGCTTTGATGAATGAGAGCAGTAACGGAGTCCAGTCTGAGCCGGAGCCGGAGCCGGAACCGTGTCATGGCTTTTTGCAGAGGGAGAACTTCTCGACGGAAATTATTGAGAGTATCTCACCAGAGGACCTTCAACCGACGGTCAAGATCTGCATCGACGGCCTCGAATCACCATCCGTTGCGGTGAAGCGATCGGCTGCTGCTAAACTCAGGCTACTGGCGAAGAACCGCGTGGATAACCGTGCGTTAATCGGAGAGTCGGGTGCGATCCCTGCACTGATTCCGCTCTTACGGAACAGCGATCCTTGGACTCAAGAGCACGCGGTGACTGCGTTACTAAATTTATCTCTTTACGAAGGGAACAAAACTCTCATTATAAATGCCGGAGCTATAAAATCATTAGTCTATGTTCTCAAGACGGGCACTGAGACCTCCAAGCAAAACGCGGCGTGTGCACTTCTGAGCTTAGCTTTGATTGAAGAAAACAAGACTTCAATCGGAGCATGCGGCGCGATCCCGCCGCTGGTATCTCTGCTGATGAACGGATCCAACAGAGGCAAGAAAGATGCACTGACAACTCTTTATAAGCTGTGTTCAGCCAGGCAGAACAAAGAAAGGGCGGTGACTGCGGGCGCGGTTAGGCCTTTGGTGGGGATGGTGGGAGAGCAAGGGACTGGCATGTCAGAGAAGGCGATGGTTGTTCTTAGTAGCTTGGCGGGAATTAAAGAAGGAAAGGAAGCTATTGTGGAAGAAGGTGGGATTGCAGCACTGGTGGAGGCGATTGAAGATGGGTCCGTGAAGGGGAAGGAGTTCGCGGTGCTGACACTGTTGCAGTTGTGCGCTGATAACATTAGAAACCGTGGTTTGCTTGTTAGAGAAGGTGGGATACCTCCTCTTGTGGCGCTTTCTCAGACTGGGAGTGTAAGGGCTAAGCATAAGGTAATTTTAGCCGATTTGGATTGCCCTATGTTTGAATTAAGAACTTGAAATAGCTGTCTATAGAAGTAACTTTATTTTGATTGATTCCCATAGGATAAGGTTGAATGCTTGATAATCACTAGATAGTTGAAGCTTAAAACTGTGTTTCTAATACCAATGCAGTTTATAGTTTATTGAATTGCTTGATTGAACAACCTCTCAATTATTTAGTAGCAGCACTTGGATGATCAGAACTGAGCATTTCTCAGAGTTGCTTTTGTTATCTACACCATCAAATACATGTATCTGACACAGTGCTGAGTTTTGCAATGTATCCATTCAGTTATATGTTCAAACATTAGAATTGACAAGCATGTTAAATTTTAATTTTGCAGGCTGAAACACTACTTGGGTATCTGAGGGAACCAAGACAAGATGCATCATCATCTAGTCCTTAGAGAAGAGAAGTATAACATGTAGAGGTAGTTATACCTGGGTGTTCTATTTATTTTTTGTATATAAGGAGTGTTTTGATGGTTTGTACAGTGTGGTTGAGAAATTATCGTTTAAGTTAAAAAAAGGAAGAAAAAAAATTAGGGGAGGCTCAAAAGACTGACCTTTTAGATGTATGATTTTGAGTAGGTTTTTGGGGGGGTTTTCTTTTCCCCCATCTCTCTTATTTACATGTTATGTAGGGTGGAAAATATTTGTTTGGCTTGTGGGTTTTGGATTGATTAGATTTGGGTAATTTTCCTCGTGTTTTGTTTAGGTGACCCAAATTCTATTGCATAGTTGTACGGATTACTAATTACCAGTTTTCTACATAGTGAAAGATGGACAGTATGTTGATATGCTTTCTCTTCCTTTGCACATCTTGTAACTTGAACTTTATGTGGTGTAGTTTGGTAAATGCCCATAAGATATTTATGCACCAACTTGTGATTCCTGCTGGGTTAGGACTTGGGGAGCAATGTATCTTTCTCTCTAAAATTTCGTAGATGCCAAGGGGAATTATGCATTATTGGTGTTGTAATGAATACAGTAGGTTTAGGTGGATGCATATAGTGGCATGGGGTAGGGCCCTGGATATGCTCGTATTTGGTGTAAAGTAGTTAATGTCGCTGTGTGCTACCATCACCATATGTCTATCGTACTTGCCCACGTTTAGCAATGCCCACCAACCGGTTCAATTCAACCCCACCATAGATATGTGTAAATTAGTATTGAGAGCAAAACTTATATTTTAATTTTCTTCTTTCGCTTGTCGTTATTAATCATGCATTAGCTGGCACAGCAGAGGCGTGTTTTGTCCTACTAGGGTGGGAAGGATTGCCTTCCCATGATCAAAATCTATGAATTCAGGTAATTATGAGACATAGTGTTGGGTTTTGTTGCGGTGGTTCAACTTGTTCGTCGCAGATCCTTCAAGTATTTCATAGAATACTAAGGTTCGAAACTTTTTTTCTTTTGATTGCTAACGCCATTATAAAGATTATTCTCGAGTATTGGCTCAATTATGAAAACAAGTTAGAATCAAAACTCTTCCAAGGGGAGGATTGTGCAAATCCCAATATACTAAATAAAAAATGTCTATAACCAAATTATAATTGCTAGATGATTAGAATTATAATTACTCTCAAATATTGAATTATACAAATATGATTATTCTATGACTTGTGTTTAATTTAAATATCATGGGTAAAAGGATAGATTGCTTAGTAACATTATTAGGACTAAGAAAAAAAATGAAAATCACTTGAAGCAAATTAATCTAAAGTTTTGGATAATTTATAGAACGTAAGTTAAAAATCGCGATTTCTCTAACTTGAACCGATTCTAATTTTTAAAATTAATTTACAATTAATTTTAAATTTTATGATGTAACATTAATATTTTATAGTTAAAGTTGTGAAAAAGTTAAAATTTTTATTAAAAAGCATTTTTAAAATACAACATATAAAACTTATTAATTACTTTTATTTTCTTGAAAATTATTGCTTTTAGACATTTATGAAAAATTTTTTGAAACAAAGTTTATTTTGTTAAACAAGTCTTAAAATCCAAAACTAAAGGTTAATATGAAAAAATCGAGAACTAAACCGAATTAGACCAAAACTATGATGGAGGATTCAAAAAACTCAATTGAACTAAACCAATATATCACCCCCTAGACATTATTAAGGAGAGGTTATGTTGGATCACAACTTTTTGCAACTTGAGTAGCAATGATGCATTGCTTGATGTGATTCGTTGTTTTAATATTAAAAGTGTTCTATTATTTTTGCTAACATTATAGATCCTATAGTGTCGCATTCCATGGTTGGAATTATACAAAGAAAATTGGGATTATATTTAATTTGTTGCATAAGTTAAATTAATTATATAGAAATGTTAATACATTTAATTTAATATGAAAAAGTTAAAATTTAGACAACTGTACTAGATGCAAATATATAGAGTGAGTATAATTAAATTAAAGTAAAATATGTTTTATATATTTTAAAGAAAAATATTTGGTACACTATCTATACACAAGTAAAGTTAAAAGGTTAACAAATATCATATAAAGTTATAAGAAAATAATAAAAAATACATAAAATAATTTTTAAAATACTTGTGAAATAAATAAAGTACATATACCAAATACTAATCCATTTGAAGTATATCATCCCATCTTTTCTGCTGAAAAATTCTCTGTTAACACACAAGTTTTTGGGGAAATTCTTTGAAAATTTGAAGAGATGATTCTGTAATTTCATCGGGTGAGAAACCTTGTGAAACTCAAAATTTTCTACTTGGAAAGAAGCAATCCGTTGTCATGCATATGGATTCATGATGCGAGAACATAAGAATTTTATCTTTTTCTGCGCCAACTGTTCTCCGATAACCCAATAGGGTGTCATAAGCATGAGAGATCGATCTCTTCCCCATATTCTCTGTTGTGTAGTCTCTCAAGGCTGAAATAGTTGATACTTTCATTTTTTTATAGACAAGAACAAACAAAGGTCAAAACAATGAATGTGTCTTCAATCATAGATATGGAAAATACCATCAATACCGTGAACGATAGGGTCTGAATGAATGTTGGAAGAATTTGAAGTGGTCCTTCTCTTCCCAATAATAATGTCCTTCATTTTGGGCATGTAACATATTTAAATGCCATCTTCCACAATGGAGTTTTGGTTTTTTCAACAGCCTTTTTGGCCTTCTTCATTCTCTACTCTTGTATAGGTTTATCATGTCTAAGATTTTGCTGGAACGATGAAAAATTGAAGGGATAAAAAATTAAAAGGATTGAAAACATAATTTTTCTTGCCATGAGTGTGCTTGGTAAGAAGTATAGAAAAATAAAAAGAAAAATATTCTTTCCATCCATTGCTTGGTATAGTTGAAAATGGATAATTTTGAATTAACATACACTCATTTTATTTCAAATTTGGAAGAATTGATTTTTATGTATTAAAATAGAAAATGATCATCTCTCCTATTTTCTTTCCTCTCACTTTTTTTCCAACCAAGCACACTCAGATATTATTTTCTTTCCACTTTTCCACTCCCTCCTCCCATCCCTTCGCTTTTCCACCCAACCAAACACACGTTAAAAGTTCTTCTAAATCCTCCTCAGAAGAATAATTTCTATCAATCTTTCATAAGACCCAACAACCATATAAATTACTCAATCACTTGCATGAACATTTAGAACATTTTGGTTGTATTGGAAAATTAGCTCTCTTTTTTACACCTCAAAAAAAGAAAGAAAATTCAATAAAAAAAATTATTGTACATTGTCGAGACCTCCAAAATACATTTGTAACACCTTTCTACTCGAAATGAATCGATACATTTCGAGCAAGATATGCCACGTTTGGAAACTAAAGCTAACTTAACTAAAGCATCAATTTCAAGACTTCACTTTAACATAAACATACTCATTTGAAGTTATTTAAGTAATTTCTAAGCTCACTTTAAAGTTTGGTTACAAATGGGGGTTGCTTGGGGCTTAAACAAGACAAAACAGGGTCAATGTCGTGACACGGAGAAGCGACACCAAAAAAAATTGCTTTAATGACTCTAATGTCGTGACACTGAAGGTTGGATGTTGCTACACCGGAGACAGATTGCCTAAAATGTTGGATCTGACGCCTTAAGTGTAATATATCTGTTTGTACAATTGTAATTTTTCGAACAAATTGGTTAATAAAATCATTTATGAATTACATTAATATTCTTTGTATAATTTCCTTATGTGGTTTTTGCATGTAAATCAAAACAGAAGTAAATATTAGCTCACTGGTTGTCTAATGTTTAACTAATACTAAGCGGTATTACGTGGTCAGATTGTAATACAGAAAGACAACATATATTAGTAGATGAACCTAAATATGTCATTAGTTTAATCAGAAATGAGCAAACTTATTGAAAGGCTAATATGCCTTCTATCAAGTCTAATTAGGAAGATGCTTTGTCTAGGGCAATGGAGCGGATGACTCCTAGAAGATAGAGACATAGGTGTGACTAACTGGACATCGAATTGGACTCAAGCAGAAAAAAATTTGAATTCGTTTATGGATTTATTCACTTGTGACATTCATAGTGTGACATACCTTAATCCTAAATAAATGATGGACTATGCATTCGTGACTCGTATACTTTGATGTAAGTAAAATTCTGAGTTCGAATAAATAAGGAGCCAGAAGTTGGTGCGTTGTGTATACGACTTCTACAATATGTAGTATCATTCACAATAGTGGAATTTATAGTCCAAGATATGGGAAATGATATCCTCTCATTGACAATACATGATAGAGGATAAGTAAATGTGGTTACAGGTTATTTGTCTTTGTAATAAAGACTTAATTACTATTTGATAATAGTTGACTTTTCATGAAAGAAGATGTAATGGTTACCATGAAATAAAATAAGATCATATTGAGAGAACGAATTTATCCCAAAGATATTAAGAATATCTTATGAAGGTAACACACTTATGACAAGGTCTTCGAACGAGCACTGATCGAGTAACTTTCATAATGGTATGTCATTAGGGAGAGCTCATGTAACACCCGAATTTCTAATAACCTAAAAATTTAAAATATTTGAAGGACTAAAATGAAAAAAATTGCAAGTTGGCAGCCTCTATTGAAAGAAACGGGAAAGCTAAAAATTAAATTGGATATGGTTGAGAATCAAACCTAGTTCGGTTAGAATGGAACCAGCAAGTTCCTTAGTGGGGGACAACATGATTACGAATGAACTGTTCTCATAAGATTGTTAATAGCGCTGGAGGGGCTATAAATAGTTGGGAAATGGCTTCCCATGGATGTTTTTTTTCCTGAATTTATTTTGTTTTCTCTTTTTCATTTTCTTCGGTAACTTGAAGAAGGAATAGCCATGGAAGGTTCTGCATGGAGCAAACTTCATTAGGATGGAGATGGAAAAGAAGGGAAACTGAAAAGCTGGTAAGATTCTTAGCCTCTCTGTGTACGTAAGAATAGATAAACAAAGTTATGGACTTAAGAACCATTTTAAGAGTTTTGCATGTCTATGAAAGTTTAAGTTTATGAGATAAAGTGCAAGTTTAACTAGTAAACTTTTTGTTGTAATGCTTAGCTGTTAGGATAAGAGAAGCTCTAGCATTCAAGAAAGCTAAGATGAGGAAATCATGAAACTTCAGGTGAGTTCCAAACTCGAATCTTGTTGTTATGATCTATGTTGTTTACGTATGCCATGTTTGCTTAAAAATGAAATATGATGATATGAGCATGTATTGCATGATTGTGGGAAAAACTTCAATGGGATAGATGAAGTTAGGATGGGAAATGGGGAGTGACCCTATTGGTTATTGCCTCAAGTGAAGTTCTGGGCTTTGCGGAGGAAACACTATGGTGTTTGGGCATCAAGGTTAGGTGGTGTAAAGGAGGTAATGAGAGTAGGATTCAGGAAATGAAATTATTGAATGGTATTTACCGTGATGATAATATCGACTGGTCCTTCGAGGTGACACCGTGTCGATAGTATATGGCATAATACCATAGATGAAAGATGTTATATCAGCCTAGAATGAGGTATGAAGCATAAGACCATGGATGAAAGATGTTATGGCAACATAATACAAGGTAAAAGGTGTATAGCATAAGACCATGAAAGAAAGACACAATGGCGGCACGGTACAAGGTATAAGGTATACAGTGTAAGACAATAGATAAAAGATACTATGATAGCCAGGTATGATAAGTAAGGCCATGGATGAAAGATTTCATGGGTTCATAAGATTGTACGCGAATATGAAGGATCGATGTAAAACCATAGATGAAAGACTCCATGGCATTCGCAGAGAAAAGTTTGTTGGGATAGTAAACACAGATGAAGTTTGTTCGAATAGTAAACACGGGGGTAAGCCGTCAGGAAGTGTGAAATGAGGTAAGAAAGGTATAAGACCATAGCTCGGATACTACAACCCATAAAGTCCACCAAGACTATAAGTGTGGGATATATTGCCAGTGCGCCAAGCATGGGAAACCACAAAGGTGGAATGAAAGTTTAAAAAAAAGTGTAAGTATGGTAAGTGGATCATGATGAATCCACCAAAAATAATGAAAGTAGTAAAGGTAGATGGGAAACTCAACAAGGCATGAATGATGACCTAATAAGAATTAAAGGAAAATAAGTCGCGCGAGAGTTGGCATATTATGGAAATGAAAGACGGGAAACTTATCCAAGGATCACGAGAAAGGGATTCATCAAGAAGAGTCACCAAAAAGAGCTCAAAGAAGTGGTATGCAAGAAGTGGACACCATCAAGGGTGGATAAGTGCACTCCCAAGAAAAGGATTTTGTTGAGGGGACAAAATGTTTATCGAGACTATTAGAAGAAAGTCTATTGCAGGTATACCACTACAAGGATAGCTCTATAGGGAGGAAACGAACAAATAAGTTTGCAAACTCACATAATTGCATAGACGATAATCTATGAGTTCGCTAGTAGTGTGTGGCCTGCTGAAGGTCAGCATATTACAATAATGTCAATAAGCTCTTTGAAACCAGTGTATATGAAAAGGTAATCCGCCAAGGACTGGTTCAACTATAGAAGTTCACCAAGAAATGTATGATCTAAGGACCCTTGAGTGGAAAGACAAGAAAAAACTACCACTGAGGCACACAATGGTAGATGGGCATATAGCCAAGTAAGATAGAGGACAACGAATACCCTGTATATGGGCGTATGATGGGAACGAAAGACGAAAAGTAATGATATGACTCGTTGATATGGCAATGAGTTTAGATTATGGTCAATGAAGAAATCGACCAATGGAAGGTCTTATAGTGAGCCGAGTAGCTTAGAGGATCGGGTAGAGTTTGTCACCCTGAATTGAGTGAGCAGGGGGTAATTTATGTCCAATTTATTTTACATTCATTACCCTCGTTTGATAGGGTTATTTATGGGTAGTAAAGGAACTCAATAAATCGTTTAAACTTACAAGAGTTTGTATGATGTTCACAGGACTTGCGTGGATGATCGAGGACTTTAAGGAGGAACCAAACCAAATGGGTTGGAGGTCGGGGATCGTTGTTGGATCAAAGTCATGCATATAGGAAGGAGGCACCATTGGAAGCTTTGCCTAAGGATCACACAACGAAGCCAGATAGCATCCCTAGAATTTGGATTTATAGGACAAATAGTCCTTAGCAAAATTTTAAGAGTTATTTTGTAATCAAATAGTCTGTATAGAAATAAAGACATTGAGAGACCATGTTTCTAGATAAGCTTGAGCTTTTTGTTGTAAGAAGTATTATCCAATTCATTTAGATTCATTTTAGTCTGTTTTATAGCAGTTAAGTTAGAAAAAAAAATTAAATATAGGTGAAATCGGATCAATTGTAAAGCTCCATGCCTAGATCAGGCGGACAGGTCGGATTAAGGGTGTTACAGCTCAATAATGATAGTATCGTGAAATGACTTTGTAACTAAATGAGTTTATAATTAATAGGTGGAAAATTGGAACTTAATTATAAATAATTTAAACTCTAATCACATATATCCAATTGATCCCTCCGCTAGCTCATTTAAACCAGAAATGAATTACATGTTGAATCAAATGAAACAAAAATGGACAGAAGTGATAAAGTTACAGAAATGGGTTACATTCAGAAATGAATGTGGTTTCTCACTAAGCATGGAACTTACCTAAGAATTAATTTATGGTTTTTCAAATTATTAATTAATTAGTTAATTGAAGTTTAAAAATAGAATTAAATTAATTGGTCATTGTGAATTTGTTGAATGTAGAAAATTAAATATATTTTCTCATATATTTTTACGATAAAGTTGTCATGATTTTAATAGAATCGAATCGGGTTGATAAAATTATTTAATTAAAAATTAGTTAATTTAAATTAATTTATAATGTTTATTTTGGGAAATAGAAAAACATATATTTGTTTGGATTGAATTATAAAGTGCTAGATTAAAAGTCCAAGAAACACTTGTAATTGGACTCGATATAGGAAAGGCCTAAAGCCCTTCATATTGAATACAAGGGAACTGCAAACCCTAATATTTTAGCTAAGGTTGTCATCCCTCTCTCTTCTATCTCAACTAAGGGATTGCTTTTTTTTATTAAATAGGCATTAAATGCATTCTACTAATTCAACTAAGGTTTTACTTCCTCTCCTAATAAATAGATGATATTAATAGGGCTAAAAATAAAATAAGTTATACACAACTTTGAGATATTGTTATTCTATCCGAAAATAGTGACAATTTATTTCTAAGTATAAATTCTATTTTCCAGGAATAACAATTCTACTGGTTTCTATAAGAGAGAGATTTACTTTCCCCCTAGAAGTTTAGTAAATAATTTTTGATTTTTTGTTTGATTCGAAAGTGGTTGAACCCACACTCAAAGCAGTTCGTGGTACGAATAGTAGAGAAGGCTATTCAGTTAAAAGTCAGGAACAACAAAGATCCATCTAGCCCAAAACACAGGTGCGATTTTGGGAAAAGTTAATTACTATAAACATCACAAACCAGCTCGATTTTAAAAAAAAAAATCGATACAAGAAAACCTTTTTCAATCGGATTTTATCTAACATAGAACATGTTTGAATCATTTAAAACCAAGTTTAAACTATCATTAACATTTCCATAACACATCTAAACAATTTAAGGACTCAAAATATGATGGATTATCATTCGAAAACTTCATATAACACATGAACATATCCATATAATAAAAATTATCTCAAGGTACAAATTGATATTAAGCATGCATGACATAGTTATGGAACCATTTTAGTTACTTTACAAAAAAAATTCTTATAGTTCTAATCCTATATACATGCCACCCTATTACCAATATTTAATTTTCATACTCCACACTCCTTGCTTGATGATGAGGTAAGGATGATAAGGGCCACTTCAAAATTTTTCCTTCAAAACGATCTTTACCTACGTGTTTTAAAACAACGCGTTAAGCTTGTAAAAGCTTTGTAAGCACTAAAGAAATCAAACTTTACAATTGAGTTTAATTAACTATTTTAATAAATAAATAAACAATTTAACACGATCATAGTAAATAGTCATAGTTAAAGTACAATAGCAACAAGGTTAATCTTTATTTTTCCACTTACCATACTTTTATCATCTACAAATTGATCATGTATCATTCAATTTCACACACTGTAGACCTGAGTGAACAAGGATAAATAGAATGAATTCACAAATATAGGAGAACATAAATGCTAAATTAGGAGCAACAATGTGCTAAATTGACCACCTTTCCCCGTCTTGACGAACGGGGTAAGAAATCAACACTAAGACAACAATAAAATCCAAATAATTATGTGCAGTGTCTGCAAGTGTGACAAGTCAGTTGTAATAAATTTTTACAATAGGGTATAAGAGTACTCCGAGAATCAAACACAAATGAGTCAGCGATTAAGTGAATTCTAGCTACAAACGTGCAATTGAAGAGTCTAAACAATTACTCGTTAGATACTATAGTACAACAAATCATTCAAGAGTTGGATTATACTAACTAACTAACTAAAAGTTGCAAAGGACTAAATTGTAAAAAAAACAAACTACTTACCCGTCAAATACGAATAAATATGATAACAAAGAGCGGTTGGTTGATTTTCATGTGGTTGGTTGACTTTTGAATTAGGGATCTAAATTGTTATTACTCCTAAATTGACTCCATTTTATTTCACGGCCTCAACTTTACCAAATTAGACAAACTAGTCTGGTTTATCTCTCGACCTCACCGACTAACCTAGGACTTACCGATTTTGTGCCCAGTAAGATCTTCTCTCGGTCTCACTTATCTTGATTTTCCCTTAGGAGTGTCAATCTTAAGTTTTTAAGTCTATTCGATTTAGTCTAATTTTATAATTTAGTCCTCGAACCCAAAAATTAATTACCCAACATTTCCACCAACCAATCACTAAATATTTAGCTACTCATACTCATATCGGAACTCATAATCAGCAAGAAATCAAATGAAAATAACATTTACTTAAACCTTAAGCAAATCAATTAAAAACCAAGCTTTATTAGAAAAGCTTGGATTCAACAACAATGGCAGCAAGAGAAATAAACAAGAAAATTAAAGGAGTGATTTTTAATAGAGGAAATTAAAAAAAAAACCTGATTAGCATTAAACTAGGATTAAAATGTAAATACAAGAGAGTTTTAAGGATTAGCTAAGTAAATAAAACCAAGATATAGTAATAACTAACTTAAACTACCAACTATGGAACCAAGAAAGACAAGAAAATGTATAGGAAAAATTAAACCTAAGCTATGGAGAAGAGAAGAGAAAACTAAACCCTAAAAGATGAAGAAAAAACTAAGAAAATTAAGCTAAGCCTAGTGTCTAAGTGGCTCTCTCTCTCCAACCAATATTTTGGTCTTTTTTAGTAGATATTAGACCTAATTTTGTTGACCAATTTGCCTCTAAATGTGTATTTTTTATTGGGGGACATGTTGGATAAGGACTACTCTTCTAGTCATTTTTGTCTCCCTTCAACAATGATATCGTGATACCGAGGGCTAAGTATCGCGATATTAGCTCCAGCCTTGAAACGGGGAAGTCTTTAGGAGCTGGGTATTGCAATACCACGGGAAAAGCCTTGATCTTCTTCAATTTAGCACTGTTAGGGGTATCATTTCAGGCTTCGATATCGTAATACCTCTCTTTTAGGTAATGCTTTCACTCACATTCAGGCCTCCAATGACTCTCTATAACACTCAACCAACCATTAGGTCCTCAATGGTGCATTTTGCAATTTCGGGTCTCAAAAGTAATAAAAAGCGCACTGATTCACTTATTAAAGCTAATAAAAAATTAAGTAAAAACATGTCAAAAACACCTAAATTTCTTGGAAACCAGCTTGTTAAGCAAATTATAAATTCAGGTGCACCGAAGTGTTAGTTTCAGGAGCACCAAAGTGCTAAATTCATAAGCGCGCTATGGTATTCCTATATCCCTCAAGATCAATACTTATGTACAATGGCTTTAAAATTATGTGAAATTTAATATTGATCACAAGCACAATCAAGTTTCATACTTTTATATGCACACATAATTTTCCAACATTTACAATTTAATCCTTTTCTTTTTCACATATATTCACATTAACATTAATCACATTCATTTACTATTACTATGGGTTATTCACATACTTATTAAGTCTCAAGTACTTAAGTTCCTGACATTACAAGTTCATTATTATAAAAATTGCAAACCTAATTAAGTAAGAAAGAATTTTAAAGTACCGTCAAATTTAGCTAAATTAATCTTCTTTCAAGCTTTGTCTACGTTTTTCCCCTTGTCTACACCTATTCCATCTTCTTCCTTATCTTTCTCTTCAAATTGCGTCAACATAATAATTAACACTTTATTCACATCACCTTTTATGCTCAAATATTTGAAATAAACATGATACTAGTACTAAATCATGAAATATTACCTTAGATCTTTAGTTTCTCACATCGTCTAGATTTTCTCTCTTTTCAAACATGAACCCACCATTTCAATTAAAAAAGCTAAGCTTGCTATGTAATGGCCCTAACCCGTCTCCATTGTCGGATTAGGATTATGGAGCATTACCAAACAATTGGAACAACGTTTAACATCAAAATATTTTAATAAAATAATTTAACATTAATTAAATCAATCTCATTAAAAACGTATCAAACATATGCATTTGGTCCCTAAATTGAGCCTTCGAAGCCCTAAAAATAGTTTAAAAACTATTCAGGACTAGTTTGAGACAAATCAAAAGATTTGGGGAAAATTACAAAATTTGAAAACAGGGGTCACACGGTCATGTGACATAGCCCAGGCCGTGTAAAAATTGAACAAACGAACACATAGTCGTGTCCCTGCCCGTGTCTCCGCTCATGTAACTCACTGAATTGGGTAACATAGCCGTGTCGCAGCCTGTGTCTCAGCCTGTGTGCCAGACCGTGTAACTCTCTGACTTGCGACACACGTTTGTGTCGCAGGTCGTGTGCTAGGCTGTGTAACACATTGACTTGATACATTAACAAATTAAAAATAACACACAGCCGTGTTGTTAGGCCGTGTGCTCCATAATTTAACCTTAATTCAAGTCGTTTCAAGACCAAAACACACCTAACCATCTATCCCATTTGTGCACACATTCAATTGACCTAAGCATTATTCAAACACTTATAAACATGCCATTTCAAACTTCCTATTTCATCTAACCAATATGCCATTCAAAGGCACCATATTCATATCAAAACATCAATGATCAAATCAAAGCAATATAGCCACATTTCAAGCATAGAACCTAGTTCATTTATCTACCAAATGATATCACATATGACCATTTACACGCCATCACAAACATACCAAAACGACCATATATTCCAAGTACCTAAAAATGGCCAAATTATCCATTCCAAAACATGCCATCATATCATATACTATCTAGAACCTATGGAGTATGCATGAAGGCTCATTCACCCATATTTGCAACTATTATTCATGCCAACATTTACCTTATTAACCACGACAAGCTTGACACAACTCAAGACAAGCAATTTCACTTGAATAACATTTCAACCCTATTGCATACCATTTATAACCATTAACCAAAATAACCATAAATACCAATATGTCAAATAGATAGTGTGACGATACTTCGACGAGATTTCAATCGGCTGAGCTTCCGGATAATCTACAAGACAAAGGAAACGATTATGTAAGAATTTAATGCTTAGTAAATTCGTATAAGCAAAACTTAACTTACCAATCATATTAAATTAAACAACCAAACCTACTTTCATCAAGTCGTATTCTGGACTTATTTTCCTATACATATCACCTCATAAGCTTAGTAAATATATCATTACATATAAATCCCAAGTATCTCATGGCATATACATGAAAAACATTTAGGCTTCATCCATAATCCATCACCTATACATATATCCTTTACACATACTTTCTATTGAAATCATATGGTTAATAAATAGTAAGTAAATAATACATCTATAAAACATAACATATATTAAGAAATAGATTCCATGCATATTCCATCCACCACTCGATAAATTATCATCCATTTTCATATTGTATAAGCATATTCATCTTTCCCTGTCATATTAATATTAGTAATATTACTTTTTTATACATGCCTTCCCATTAACCTTTACTTACTCGTTGAATCATATAAAATAGCATTGGATACTCAAGAATGCTCACACATAGTGTGCCTTTTCATGTAACCATAATCTTTCCTTTCCATTAGTGCTCACACGAGTTGTGGGTCGAAATGTTAGTGTAACACCCTAGCCCGTATCCGACGCCGGAATAGGGTTCGAGGTGCTACCTAACTTAAACTCAATCAATCTTAAGAAATCAAGTCATAAAATCATGATCAAATTAAAACTTTTCGTTTCAGCAGCAATCTGTCTCTTAAATGACTTACGAGGCCCAAAATGTACATTCAAGATGGTTCGAGACCAAACCGAGAACTTAAGATAAACTTGGAAAAACTTTATGCATTAGGCTCCACACGTCTGTGTGGCTTGGGCACGCCCATGTCCTTAGCCCGTGTGCAACATTGACTTCAACACACGGTCATGGCACACGCCCGTGTGACCTGCCCGTGTACGATTGATGCGTGATATTCGTGACAAGTTTTAAATATTTATAATGAATCGTTCTTGAAACTAATTATTATCATGATAAAGGCAAGTGTACCTATCGAACAGTAGTATAGCTTTAGCAAGACCGGATTATCGAACCCAAAGGAACTAAAAGTACTAGTATCAACTTTCTTTTTATTATCTAGCCTAAAATTTAAGAGGTTTGGTTGTCTAAACTAATTACTAACTAAGAATGCACAAAAAGAAAAACTTGGGAAAATACTTTTGGGAAAATTTGATTGATTGAGACAATACCTAAGGACAAATCCACCTAGACTTCACTTGTTCTTTGACTCTGAATCAGACGATTTCTTCATCTGACTTGATCCGTAGAAATCCCTAAGTTATATTATTATCTCTCTCGAGACTAATAACGTCTAACCCTAGGTTGAATAATTGAATCTCTTTCTAATTAACATCCTAGAATTACATTAACTCTATATATGGATTCCCTTATTAGGTTTCACCCTAATCTGGCAAAATCCTATCACCCTATCTCTAGGCGCGCAATCAACTCCGATTAATTATGAAAAATTTACTCTTAGACAGGGTCTATTTCTCCTCTGAATAAGAGCTTAACTTGAATCAATATCCTGGAATATCAAAACAAGAATTAAGAACACATAATTAAGAACAAGTCAAATATTTATGATAGAATTCAGATAATAATAACAAGACCTGTCTTAGGTTTCATTCCCCTTAGGTCATACTTATGAAAGAAAACATCTCAAAAGCATAAAGATAACAAAACATAAGAAAACCCAAAACTCCTGAAGGAACTTGAAGGGAGATCTCCAGTCTTGATGATGAATCCGGCTTTTGAGATGGATCAATCGGCTTTCCTTGAGTAATTCCTTGCTTCCTACTCTGTATCCCACCTTTTCTCCTCTTCTAGGGTGTATTTATAGGCTTTGAAATGCCTAAGAGCCCTCAAAAGTGACTTTTTCCGAATAGGACTCTGCTTGGGCTCGACAGGTACACGCTCGTGTGCGATTACTTTAGGCCGTGGTCAAGCCTGTTAAATAGGCACGGCCGTGTGGTCTACCCGTGTAAGTCATGCTTCGACTGTGCCAAATTGACACGGCCGTGTGGTCTGCCCGTATGAGGAAGTCCAGGCTGTGTTGATTTCGTACGTTGACCCATTTTCTCCGTTTTTGGCCCGTTTCTCGTTCTTTTCACTCTCTTATACTCTCCTAAGTATAAAACATGAAATTAAGGCACTAGGAGCATCGAATTCACCAAATCTAAGGAAAAATCATCCATAAAATGTGTTAAGCATGGGGTAAAAATATGTATAAATTGTGGTTTATCAAATACCCCCACACTTAAGCATTTGCTTGTCCTCAAGCAAAACCCTCAACTCACAATCAAGATAAATTCTTCTTAACTTTATAATTATTATGAATAATATCTCAAACTAATCTATAAGTAATTAAACATTGAAAATTTAACTAAAAGAACATCACAGTTTCAAACATTCCAAGTTGAGCATTTTATCATGAAAACATAGGTGTCTCCCCTCATCTAAATAATTACCTTTGATTCAAAATATCATAGAGTTTCACATCCTCATCCTCACTAAAGATTCACTCAAATTACTCGAGGTGTTTAAGGACAATAAATGAAGCACTCAATAGTCAATAATGAAAAGTCATTACTATAGGCTTGCATGAAAATAAAATCTACACCACTATAAATTGAGATGAAACATCAGTCAAAAGGTTTTTAGATGGTTGTAACGTGGCTTTGGTTAGAGGGTGTGGTCACAAGCTGAAAGAAAAGGTTAGAATCGAGATTAAATTGAAAAATTGCCTAACTAGAAAAATGACTAGTCATCAATTACGTACAACATAGCTTTTTCTCAGAAAATGGCATTTAACTTCTTTAGCTCAGAAGATCACTACTACTAATATGTATACATGTATATATATATATATTAAGAACAAGTTAATTTACAAAATAGAATAAAACATAGCTAAGCAACTATTCCAACTCAACTCTCGACAAAAATAGGGATCAAATTAATTTAGGGGATTTCAACAATAATGAGTTATGGGTTAATATTGAGGGTAAATTAATGAATGAGTTCTTAGGCTCAAGGGGGTTCACTAAGGGTTAATTGTGAAGGTAGGCTTTTATGGAGTGAGTGGGTTAAACCTAAGTGCCTTTATCATTTTGACATATCAAATCAAATGGTGTGGTCTTGACATGCATAATCAAGCAAGTTCTAGAATAACAATTCAATACTGACGCACTCATAATGAAAGTGAGAATGAAAGAAATAATAGATGCTCTAAAGGCTCAATATCTTACAAAAATTATGACTTTTTTTATGTTTAAACTTGTGAACTCCAACTCAAGATAATACCTAAACTTAGGGAAACAACCTAAAAGTTTTTAATTCTTCAAAAATCAACTTATCATGCTTGACTCTCTAATATCTTAAAGTTTAAACAATCAATGCATAAATGCCTATGTTTTAATTCAAGACATATCAATAAAAATCATAAATTAATCAAAATTCATTCTAATCGTGGCATGAGAAGATCATATAAGAATAAGACAAAATTCAGGGATTTTTATTTTTAATGATGATATCCCCCCACACTTAAGATGTACATTGCCTTCAATGTACAAAGATAGATATTTTGAAAAAGATAGATTGATAATCATAAGATAGGGGAAGAAGTGAAACTTCCTAAATGATGGATGAACTCCTTGAACTGGAGTTTTGGGGAATAATCGGCATGAGAGTGGAGGAGGATACTCCGGTGGTGGTAGAGGTTCATTAGTCCATAAGTCCTTTCCCGATGGAGTTTTTAGTTCCTATGCGATGATGAGCCTTGGAGCTCTTTATAACTGTGACAAAATCAGAAACTATAAGGAAGCATAATTACTAGTAATGGAGTAGCTGAAATTGAAAATTGTAAAAACTCAAGATAAAATAGTATAAACAGGAAGTAAAAAGTAATTTCAAAATATAAAGATAAAGCTAAGATAGATAATAGGTGTTTATAGGGAAATTAGGGCACATGGACGTAGGGCATGCCCGTTTGCCTTTGTTTCAGCTCGTGCGATTCGTGGTTTTCGAAATTGGGCACATCGGTGTTCTTGGCCATGTTGCACGACCGTGTCAATCTTTGTTTTCTTCTCCCACGCTCGTGCATGCAGGCACACGGCCGTGTTAAATTGACAAGTTTGAACACGATTTCAAAACACGGGCGTGTCGTACACCCGTGTTATTTTGGCAGTTTCGCTCATGGCCATGTCGCACAGCCGTGGCAACTTATCGCATCCTGTTTTGGGGAAAAAAATTTTCCCTGTTTTCACACGGCCGTATCACACGGCCGTGTTTCATCCCGTGGTATGTGCATGGCCTACGGCACGTCCGTGTGCTTGGCCGTGTGGTTCTAAAAATCCTGTGTCCAGTGACTCAGTTAGTTAATTAAATGTTAAAGACTAAAATTTAAAGAAGTTAGCACCATTAGTGCTCAGGGTGCCTCTCGAGAAGTGCTTGTTTATAGTCTAAGCTCGACTCTACTTTGTGGGTGTATTTAGGTAACTTCATGGAGCCGTAGCTCCTTTTTATCGTCTTTGTAATTCTCACCATTATACATTTTTAGACGATGTCTGTTTACCTTAAAAGTGCCTTGTGATGGATGACTTACCTCTACTGTACCATATAGAAACACAGTTTAAAGTACGAAAGGACCTGACCATCGTGATTTGAGCTTTCCAGGAAACAATTTGAGCCTTGAGTTATATAACAGGACAAGATCTCCAACTTTAAATTGCCTTCGTTGCTTTAAATGGGCGTCGTGGCGGTGCTTCGTCGCTTCCTTATATAGGCGTGAATTTTCATATGCATTGGCTCGCCACTCATCTAACTCGTTCAACTTCATCAACCTGTTTTCACCTGCAAGTTTAGGGTCAAGGTTTAGAAATTTTATAGCCTAGAATGCCTTGTGTTCCAACTCAAAGGGTAGGTGACAACTTTTCCCATAAACAAGACTGTAAGGTGATGTTCCTATGGGAGTCTTAAAGGTAGTTCTATAAGCCCATAAAGCATCATCTACTTTCATCGCCCAATCCTTCATGTTTAATTCTACTGTCTTTTCTAGGATACGTTTAAGCTCTCGGTTCGCTACTTCGACTTGGCCACTAGTTTGAAGGTGATAAAGGGTAGTTGTTCTGTAATGAACTTCGTATTTCTTGAGGGTCTTGTCAAATTGGGCGTTACAAGAATGAGTACCCCTATCACTGATAATTGCTCTAGGTGTACCAAATTGAGACAAGAGATTCTTAAGGAATCGTACTACTACTCTAGCATCATTAGTAGGTAATGCTTGGGCTTCAACCCATTTGGACATATAATCAACAGCTACTAAGATGTATTTATTCCCGAATGAACTAGGGAATGGACCTATGAAGTCGATACCCCAAAAATCAAATATTCCACATGAGAGCATATATGTCTGAAGCATTTCATCATGTTTAGATATATTACCTGTCCTTTGACATTTGTCACAATAAGTAACATCCTTGTTGGCGTCTTTGAATAGAGTGGGCCAATAAAAACCTGATTTGAGGACTTTATGTGCAGTCTTATTTCCACCGTAATGTCCTCCAGCCAGTCCTGAGTGGCAATGTTCCAAGATTTTCCATGTTTTTGTCCTTGTAACGCATCTCTTAATGATTTGATCTACACATTTACGGAAAAGAAAAGGGTCTTCCCAGAAGTAATTTTTCACATCAGTGAAGAATCACTTCTTTTGCTGATGTGTCAACCCTTTTGGGATAATGTTAGCGGCTAAAAAATTTGCAATATCTGTAAACCAAGGTACCTCAGAATCAGATATAACAAAAAATTGTTCTTCAGGGAATGAATCATTTATTTCAATGTCATCTGGTTCTTTGGTACTTGAGTTTTCAAGCCTGGAGAGATGGTCAGCCACAAGATTTTCAGCTCTTTTCTTATCCTTAATCTCCAAGTCAAATCTTGCAATAACAAGATCCATCGAATGAGTCGAGGTTTTGCACCAGTTTTAGTCAATAGGTGGCGAAGAGCGGAATGGTCAGTATAAACGACAACTTTAGACAAAATTTAATATGGCCTAAATTTATCGAATGCAAAAACCACAACTAGCAGCTCTTTTTCGGTGGTGGTGTAATTTTTTGTACAGCTGTCAAAGTCGTGCTAACATAATGATAGGTTGAAAATGTTTATCTCTTCGCTGTCCCAAAACTGCACCTACTGCAAAATCACTCGCATCGCACATTAGTTCAAAAGGTGAGTTCCAATCAGGTGCAATTATAATTGGATTTTTAGTCAGTTTATCCTTTAAAGTGTTAAATGCTTCTAACACTTTTGATCGAAATTAAAAGGCACATCTTTTTCTAATAATTTAGTCAAAGGCTTAGCTATTTTAGAAAAGTCTTTAATAAATCTTCTATAAAACCCAGCATGTCCTAAGAAACTTCTAATAGCCTTAACCGAATTAGGGGGAGGTAGTTTTTCAATGGTTTCAATTTTAGATTTATCAACCTCAATCCCTCTACTAGAAATTTTATGTCCTAACACCATACCTTCTTAAACCATAAAGTGACATTTTTCCCAGTTAAGCATAAGGTTTGTTTCCTCACATCTTATTAACATTCGTTTTAAATTTTCTAGGAAAATTTGGAAAGAGTTACCAAACCGAAAAATCATCTATAAATACCTCCATGACGTCTTCTATGAGTTCGTAAAAAATGGCCATCATGCAGCGCTAAAAAATAGCAGGAGCATTACATAATCCAAAAAGCATTCTACGATAAGCAAACGTACCGTATAGGCATGTAAATGTCATTTTTTCTTGATCTTCAGGAGCTATTGGGATTTGGAAATAGCTAGAGAGCCCATCTAAAAAGTAGTAGTACATGTGTCCTAACAATCTTTCCAACATTTGGTCAATGAATGGAAGGGGAAAGTGGTCTTTTCTCGTGGCATCATTTAGCTTCCTATAATCAATGCACACTCTCCAACTTATGACTGTCCTTGTTGGGATTAATTCATTCTTCTCATTGGCTACAACAGTCATGCCTCCTTTCTTAGGAACAACCTGCACTGGACTCACGAACTGTCAGAAATAGGATAAATAATTCCAGCATCTAGGAGTTTAATTACCTCAGCTTTAACAACTTCCTTCATGTTGGGGTTCAGTCGTCTTTGGGCTTGCACGCATGGTTTATATTCATCTTCCATTAGAATCTTGTGGGTGCAAAAAGAAGGGCTGATCCCTTTAATGTCAAAAATTTTCCAAGCTATGGCTCTTTTATGCTCTCTTAATACTTGGAGTAATTCCTCTTTCTCCTTGGGTTGCAAGTTGGATGCAATAACTATCGGTAATGTGGAATTATTTCCAAGGAATGCATATTTCAAGTGATTCGATAATTGTTTAAGTTTCAGTTTGGGAGGCTCGTCAATAGAGGGTTTTTGCTTAAGTTCATCTTTTACTTTAATTCCCTCATATTCTGCTAGTTTTGGAGAGGTTTCATTGGAGTTTAGTTCAGTTTCTATTTCAGAATCATCATCCATCCCCTCTCCTTGTACGAGATACAGTTCCATCGTGTCCTTGTGTATGATTTCCTGAAAAGAATCTTGAGTAGCATGATCAATAAAGTCGATAAAATAACATGAGTCATCCTGTTCTCTAGAAAATCCATGACATCATAAATTTTAAAGATAATCTCTTTGTCACCTACTCTAAGTACCAATTTACCATCACCCACATCAATTTCAGCTCTAGCAGTGGCTGAAAATGGCCGACCTAAAATTAAAGGCACCTCAACATCTTCATCCATGTCAAGCACAACGAAATCAACAGGGAATATAAAGTTATCTACTTTTACAAGTACGTCCTCTATAATTCCTCTAGGATATTTAACAGATCTATCAGCTAATTGAATACTTATCCTAGTGGGTTTAGGTTCCCCAAGACCAAGTTGTTTAAACATTTTATATGGCATCAAATTAATATTGGTGCCTAAATCAGCTAGTGCTTTATCAACATTCAAACTACTGATTAAGCAGGGAATAGTAAAACTTCCTGGATCTTTCAGTTTGGTTGGCAATTTATTTTGGAGTATGGCTGAGCACTCCTCATTAAGTTCCACTATGGATAAGGCTTCAATCTTCTTTTTGTTTGTTAAAAGCTCCTTTAAGAATTTTGCATATGTAGGCATCTGCGATATAGCTTCAACAAAAGGTAAGTTAATATGTAGTTTTTTAAAAAGTTCAAGAAATTTACCGACTTGTGCATCCATGCGGTCTTTCTTCAACTTTGCTGGGTATGAGATTGGTGGTTTATATTCTTTTGGCATTAGGTTGTCATTGTTTTCAGGTTTGACCTCCTTTCTGTCAGCTTCTTGTAGTGGCTTCTTTTTAGATTCAGTTAACACTTTCCCACTCCTTAGTGTAACTGCTTTCACGTGCTCTTTTGGGTTGGGTTCAGTGTTACTAGGTAGGCTACCTTGTGGTCGTTCGGAAATTAACTTAGTGAGCTGTCCAATCTGAGTTTCGAGCCTCTGGATTGATGCTTGTTGATTTTTGAGTGCTGTATCAGTATTCTGAAAACTAGTTTCTGACACCAAGATGAATTTGGTTAGAATCTCCTCAAGGTTCGGCTTCTTTTCTTACTGGTAAGGTGGTTGTTGAAAACCCAGAGGATGTTGTGGCCTTTGATTTCCTTGACCGCCTCACGAGAAATTGGGATGGTTCCTCCAACCTGCATTATAAGTGTTAATATATGGGTTATTTTGGGATCTAAAGTTATTGTTACCCATATATTGGACTTGTTCCTCCTCGATGCTAGGGTTGAAGGGTTGATATTCTGTGCATGCTCCTCCTCCATTCGAATCGTACCTCATCACTGGATGTACCTGAGTAGAACCACAGAAATCGTCAATCTTTTTATTTAAGAGTTCTACTTGGTTAGATAGCATAGTAACCGCGTCGAGGTTGAAAACACTGGCTGCTTTCGTCGGCTTTGTTCTCATAACTTGCCATTAATAGTTATTCAGTGACATCTCCTCAATAAATTCGTAAGCCGCCTCAGGTGTCTTACTATTGATAGTTCCTCCAGCTGCATCAATCATTTGCCGAGTCGAAGGATTCAGGCCATTATGGAACGTTTGAACCTGTAGCCAAAGCGGTAACCCATGGTGATGGCACCTTCTCAAAAGGTCCTTGTATCTTTCCCATGCATCATAGAGTGTTTCTAAATCCATCTATACAAAAGAAGAGATATCATTACATAATTTGGCTATTTTAGTCGGTGGAAAATATTTTAATAAAAACTTTTCGGTCATTTGTTCCCAAGTAGTGATTGAACCTTGTGATAACGAGTTCAACCATTGTCTAGCCTTATTCCTTAACGAAAAGGGAAACAACCGAAGGTGAATGGCGTCATTAGAAACGCCATTAATTTTAAAGGTATCGCAAAATTCTAGGAAATTTTCCAAGTGAGCGTTGGGATCCTCGTCCTGCAAACCATCAAACTGAACAAACTGTTGTATCATTTGAATTGTGTTAGGTTTCAGTTTAAAATTATTTGCAGGAATAGTAGGTCTAACTATACTTGACTCAGTTCCTATTAAATTAGGTTTAGCATAATCATACATAGTGCGTGGAGCAGGATTCTGATTTACTGGATTAACAGCAATGCAGGAGGTATCAGGTTTTCCTGATTTTCAGCCATCTCCTTGGTTGTGGTTTGAATATCGTCCTCTTGCTCGTTCTATTTGTATCTTAAGCTTTACCTTATTTCTTTTTGGTTTCTGCAAACTGTGCGATCGATCTCACTATCAAAATGTAATGGTCCTGACAAGTTTTTTCTGGTCATAAACTAGAAAAACCTGTCAGAAGAAAATAAATGAAGAATTAGAAAAGAAAATAAAAATTTAAATTGCAATAAAAGTAAAATGGCTAAAGTAATAAAAATCGAGTTTTCCTAATATCTTAGTTCCCGGGCAACGGCGCCAAAAACTTGGTGCGTGATATTCGTGACAGGTTTTAAATATTTATAATGAATCGTTCTTGAAACTAACTATTATAACGATGAAGGAAGGTGTACCTATCAAACAGTAGTATAGCTTTAGCAAGACCGGATTATCGAACCCAAAGGAACTAAAAGTACTAGTATCAACTTTCTTTTTATTATCTAGCCTAAAATTTAAGAGATTTGGTTGTCTAAACTAATTACTAACAGAGAATGCATAGAAAGAAAAACTTGAGAAAATACTTTTGGGAAAATTTGATTGATTGAGACAATACCTAAGGATAAATCCACCTAGACTTCACTTGTTATTTGACTCTAAATCAGATGATTTGTTCATCTGACTTGATCTGTAGAAATCCCTAAGTTATATTATTATCTCTCTCGAGACTAATAACGTCTAACCCTAGGTTGAATAATTGAAATCTCTTTCTAATTAACATCCTAGAATTGCATTAACTCCATATATGGATTCCCTTATTAAGTTTCACCCTAATCTGGCAAAATCCTATCACCCTATCTCTAGGCGCGCAATCAACTCCGCTTAACTATGAAAAATTTACTCTTAGACAATGTCTATTCCTCCTCTGAATAGGAGCTTAACTTGAATCAATATCCTGGAATATCAAAACAAGAATTAAGAACACTTAATTAAGAACAAGTCAAATATTTATCATACAATTCAGATATTAATAACAAGACCTGTCTTAGGTTTCATTCCCCTTAGGTATTTAGGGGTTTAGTTCATACTTATGAAAGAAAACATCTCAAAAGCATAAAGATAACAAAACATAAAAAAAAACCCAAAACTCCTAAAGGAACTTGAAGGGAGATCTCCAGTCTTGATGATGAATCCGGCTCTTGAGATGGATCAATCAGCTTTCCTTGAGTAATTTCGTGCTTCCTACTTTGTGTCCCCCCTTTTCTCCTCTTCTAGGGTTTATTTATAGGCTTTGGAATGCCTAAGAGCTCTCAAAAGTGGCCTTTTCCGAATAGAACTCTGCTTGGGCTCGACAGGGACACGCCCGTGTGACATGCCCGTGTGACACTCCCATGTACGATTACTTCAGGTTGTGGTCAAGCCTGTTAAATAGGCACGGCCCTGTGGTCGACCCGTGTGAGGCGTGCTTCGATTCTGCCAAATTGACACGGCCGTATGGTCTGCCCGTATGAGAAAGTCCAGGCTATGTTGATTTCATACGTTGGCCCATTTTCTCTGTTTTTGGCCCGTTTCTCGTTCCTTTCACTCTCTTATGCTCTTCTAAGTATAAAACATAAAATTAAGGCATTAGGAGCATCGAATTCACCAAATCTAAGGAAAAATCATCCATAAAATGTGTTAAGCATGGGGTAAAAATATGTATAAATTGCGATTTATCAATGATACTGAATTTAAGACACGACCATGTACATGCCCATGTGGCCTGCCCGTGTACAACAATGACTTAAAATTTTAAGTACAGGGGACACACGGCCATAACATACACCCATGGGAGTGAGTCGTGTGCCATACACGGCCTAGACACACGCCCGTGTGTCCTGCCTGTGTGGACAAAAGAGGCCATTTCCAAGCCATTTTGTCACCCATTTTACTCAACCTACACAAGATCATTTTAATATACTAATTTCACCACAATGGACGCCATCTCATCCATAGAAAGAACATTATATGCATTTACCAAAATGAATAACAACCACTATTCTAGGCTTGATACAAAATGAAAGGCTTTTGACTTTGCCAAAATACATAACAAATTTCACATTAAATCAAACATTCTAGTATAGCCCTACACGTGCCATTATAACAAAATAAAAGCTTTCACATATACCCAAAACAGGATTAGGTCGATAGTATGACCAACACTCCAACCGTCTTCCAATCCTCAAGAGTCCACGAGTACTATAAAACAGAAGAAAATAAAAAGAGGATAAGCATTAACATGGTTAGTAAGTCCGGATAACAGGAAAGTAAACTTACCGATTATTTAACATGTAACCATAATAAATACTCCGTCTAAACAAGTACAGAATAGATTTCCTATCACATGCACTCAATCACGAAGTTAGTCACATGGCATGACAAGATAATAATATATCTAGATGAGCTCATCACATCATTATTCCCAATTACATCTGATGTTAGTCCTATTGAATTTCTCAGTTCTCTGATGGATATCTCATTTCCCGTCAATTCATACAAATGATCATTTCAAGTATGCACTCCCGCGAACCTCGCATCTTACGGCAAAATTTCCAAATCAGGCTAAATTCCCTGTAATAAAAACTCATTGAGTAAATGTCAGGATTACCAGTCCAGGCTAAATCCCCTTACAACGACATATACTCTAATGAGTTTAGATCTGAATTACCAGTCCAGGCTAAATTCAAATCCTACTTCGGATGACCCGTTCGGGCTAAATCCTTAAGGCACACATATTCTTCAAGAGGCTAGATCACTTTAGGATCACCCGTCCGGGCTAGATCCTTTTCACCATCAATTCATTTTCGAGATGTTCCATCGAATAACCTTATTCATTCAACCGGGACATTCTTATATGCATTTTACTTACTTTATCAAATCTCATAAATTATCATGCAATAGGCAATTACCACATTTATAAAATCAAGAATATACATTTTAAGTACATTAGAGTCTACTTGAGTTATTAGAACTTACCTAGTGATCGTTTCGGATTTGGACTTTGATCACTCCGAAAACTTCTGTTTCCCTCGGTCAACTTTTGAATTTGTTTTATCAGGGTCTAAATCAGCAAAATAACTATATCAGTACATCATTTAATTCCTTTGCAATCCCTATCTCATCCTAGGGCAAAATGACCAATTTGCCCTTGAACCTTGCTAAAATTATGATTTTACCCTTGGGCTCGTACTTCGATTTTCATTGCATTTTCTAATCATTCGAGCCTAGCCTAATAATATTTATCCTTGTGGCATCTTACAATTCCATCTATATCATACATTTCTTACCCATTTCACAAACTTTGCAAAATGGTTCAATTAAGTGTTTTCATGCTAACACCTTTCATAAAAGTTGTTTGTCTAACAACTAAAACTCATATTCTTCCACCAAAACTCAGCAAACCTCATGAACCCTTTCATGGCAACTTCCTAGAACATTTACCATTTTGTAACATAGTCCCCTCAAAAGAAAACTGATGCAAAGGGGATTCCAAAAGTACAAAAATTATCAAGGAAATCACTTACTTGTGTGAGTAATGAGTTGCTGAAATTTAAAGCTTCAAAAAACCCTTCTCTTTGCTGAAATTTTCGATGAACAATGGAGAAGATGAAGTATGATATCATCTTTTCTTTATTATAATATTTCAAGTAAAAAAGGTCCATCTAACTCACCTAAACTAAAATTTTTGTCTCCTATATTACTATGGCCGGCCACCCATGTTTTTAAGGGGTTAATTGCCCTTTAAAAGCCTCTAAAAATTAGTCCATGACAAATTAACACTCTTTTTCTATCTAATTTGGACTTTTGTACTTAATGCAATTTAGTCCCTTTTCACAATTAGACTCAAAATCGCTAAAATTAATTTATCAAAATTTTCATGTATCTATATAA
The DNA here is from genome assembly GCF_025698485.1 of Gossypium arboreum. NCBI lineage: Eukaryota > Viridiplantae > Streptophyta > Magnoliopsida > Malvales > Malvaceae > Gossypium > Gossypium arboreum. Next base: position 11,303,049 of record NC_069075.1, on the reverse strand, counting down.
TCATGCTAGAACACCAAAAATATAAATAAAATAATTTTCTTTGCCTCGGATCCGTGGTCTTGAAATCATTGTTCCAACTAGGCCTTATATTAGGATGTTACAATTATTCCCCCCTTTAGGGACTTTTGTCGCCGAAAGTCTTACCAGAAAACAAATTCGGGTATTGTCTCCTCATGACTTCTTCAGGCTCCCAAGTGGCTTCTTCCACTGCATGCCTGTACAATAACACTTTCACCAAAGCTATATCCTTGCTCCTCAACTGTTTGACTTCCCGAGCCAAAATCTTGACCGGTTACTCACCATAGGTCATATCCGGTCTAATCTCGACTTCCGTCGGTGAAATCACATGAGAGGAGTCGGATCGATATCTACGCAACATGGAGACATGAAATACATTATGTCTCCTTTCCAAGTCGGGTGGAAATTCTAAATGGTAGGCTAATGGTCCAACTCTTTTAGTGATCTCATAAGGTCCAATAAACCATGGACTCAATTTGCTTTTCTGGCCAAATCTCAATACTTTTTTCCTTGGAGATACCTTCAAGAATATTTTATCCCTTACTTGAAACTTAATTTCTTTTCTTTTCAAACCGGCATACGATTTTTATCTGTTCGATGCCGCTTTCAAGCAGGCATGGATCACCTTAACTTTTTCTTTTGTTTCCTTGATTAAATCCACCCCGTGAATTTGGTTTTCCTTGAGTTCTATCCAATACAATGGAGTTCGACACTTCCGGCCATACAATGCTTTATACGGAGCCATCTTTAAACTTGTCTAAAAGCTGTTGTTGTAGGCGAATTTCACTAATGATAAATATTTTTCCCAACTGCCTTGAAAATCAAGGACACAACATCGTAACATCTCCTCAAGAGTTTGAATTGTCCGTCCAAACTGACCATCCGTCTGAGGGTGGAATGTCGTACTAAAATTCAATTTAGTACCCAAAGCTTCATGTGGCTTCTTCCAAAATCTTGAAGTGAATCTTGGGTCTCTATCCAAAATAATTGATAACAGTATTCCATGTAACCTTACGATCTCAGATATGTACAAGTCAGCTAACTTGTCCAGAGAGTAATCGCTTCGTACTGGGATGAAGTGTGCCGACTTTGTTAGCTTGTCAACTATAACCCAAATAACGTCTTTCTTCTTTGGGGTCAACAGTAATCCGATCACGAAGTTCATGTCCCATTTCCATTCGGGAACCAACACAGGCTGTAACAAACCCGAAGGCACTTGGTGTTCAGCCTTGACCTGTTGACATATCAAGCATTTCGATACGAATTCTGAGATGTCTCTTTTCATACCTGACCACAAATTCATTGTCTTAAGGTCAATGTACATTTTTACACTACCCGGGTGGATGGACAAACAACCACCATGTGTCTCCCTTAGAATCTTCTGAATTAGCTCATCATTCTTGGGTACACAAATTCTGTCTTTGAACATTATACAACCATCAGTATTAATACGAAAATCTGATTCAATCTCTAACTCACACAGAGTTCTCTTAGCTTGTAGTTTCTCGTCATCTTTCTGAGCTTCACAGATTTCATGAAAAAAGGTCGGTCTGGCCCTCAACTCTGCTAGGATCGAACCATCATTAGATATAGTTAACTGAGCATTCATGGCTCTCAAAGCAAACAACGACTTCCTGCTCAGGGTGTCAGCGACTACATTCGCCTTTTCCGAATGGTAACCAAAGATCAGTTCATAATCTTTAATCTGCTCTAACCATCACCTTTGCCTCAGGTTCAATTCTTTCTGAGTCATTAGATACTTTAGACTCTTATGGTCGGTGAATATACAATACGTCTCACCGTACAAATAGTGCCTCCAAATCTTCAAAGCCAAGACGATTGTAGCAAGCTCTAAATCGTATGTCGGGTAGTTCTTCTCATGAGGTTTTAGTTGCCTCAAAGTATAGGCGATCACTTTGCCCTCTTGCATAAGTACACAACCCAGTCCATTTAGGGATGCATTACTATAGACCACAAAATCTTTTCTTGACTCGGGTAATACCAAAACTGGAGCCTCGGTCAACAGCATCTTTAATTTTTTAAAACTCTATTGACATTCCTCAGACCATACTTAACATCCTTCCGTAGCAATCTCGTCAATGGAGTTGCAATCATGGAAAATCCTTTTACAAAGTGTCTATAGTAACCGGCTAAGCTTAAAAAGCTTCTAACCTCAGTTACATTCTTCGGTGGTTTTTAATCGATGATAGCAGAGATCTTGTTTGGATCAACTCGGATACCATCACCCGAAACGATGTGACCCAAAAACCCCACGTCGCGGGGCCAGAACTCACTCTTGCTGAACTTAGCGTAAAGTTGCTTATCCCGTAGAGTCTGTAATACAGTCCTCAAGTGTCTCGTATGCTCCGATTCATCCTTGGAATAAATCAGGATATCGTCAATAAACACTACAACGAACTTGTCCAAGTATGGCTGAAACACCCTAGTCATTAAATTTATGAATACAGCTGGGGTATTCGTTAGACCAAATGGCATGACTAAGAATTCATAGTGACCATATCTTGTCCTAAAGGCAGTCTTGGGCACATCCGACTCTTTAACTTGCAATTGGTAGTAGCCAGACCTCAAGTCTATTTTGGAAAATACAGTGGCCCCTTTCAGCTGATCGAACAAATCATCAATCCTTGGCAATGGGTACTTGTTCTTAATGGTCACTTTGTTGAGTTGTCTATAGTCTATGCATAACCTCATCGATCCATCCTTCTTTCTAACAAACAAACAAAACAGGAGCACCTCAAGGCGAAAAACTTGGCCTTGGAAAGCCTTTGTCGGTCAATTCTTGCAACTGTACCTTTAACTCTTTCAATTCATTCGGTGCCATTCTATAAGGGGCAATAGAAATAGGCGCTATTCCAGGTGCTAGCTCAATACCAAACTCTACCTCTCTAATAGGGGGTAACCCAGGTAACTCTTCAGGAAACACATTCGGATATTCTCATACCACTAGTACCGACTCCATCTTCAATTCAGATTCTTTGGTATTCAAAACAATGGCTAAGTAGGCTTCATACCCTTTCCTCAAATACCTTTGGGCCGTATTCGAGGAAATCATAACCAGTGATGAGTCTGACTCACTTGAGTCACCCCAGAAAGTCTCACCATTAGGACACGTCAATTCAACATACTTGCTACCACAATTTACAACCACGTTATAAACGGTCAACCAGTCCATGCCAAGAATCACGTTGAACTCATCAAAAGGCAAGAGCATAAGGTGGGCCGAAAAAAAATGGTCTTGGATCATCAAGGGACAATTCTTACAAAGTTTATCTACCAAAACAGACTTGCATAGAGGGTTCGACACTCTGATTACAAATTCAGTGAGTTCTATAAACAAGTTCATACTAGACGCCAATTTCATACAGATGTATGAATGGGTCAACCCCGGATCGTTCAAAGCAATAACATGAGTATTATAAAGAGAAAATATACCCGTTATGACATCAGGAGTAGAGGCCTCCTCTCGAGCACGAATCACATAGGTTCTTGCTGGAGCTCAGGCCTCTGATTTTGTAGTGGAGTTTTTGGAAAATGTTCGACTATCACTAGCACTTCTGGGAGGTCTAGGAGGTCTACTCTGAGAATTAAGAGCAATTGATTTCGGAGCTGGCTCAACTTCTCTATTCTATCTTTTCAGGCAATTTCTAAGGAAGTGGTCCAGAGAACCACATCTATAACATGCCCTACTCTTCATTCGGCATTTCCCAAAGTGGAATTTGTTGCAACTCATGCACTTCGGCCTTTGATCATCAACGCTTCCCACACATGTGGCCGAAGGAGAAGAAGACTTTAGGTTATGGCGCTTGGAACTCTTTGCACTGCCTGAGTATCCCACTGATGAAGTGGAGCGGTCTTGGTGACTCCTTGATTTCTTTGTAGGAAAAGAATGCGCCTTGCTACTGGTCCTCTTACTTGATACCTGAGTCTCTCTCTTGGCTTGTTTCCTTTCATTGTTAAGCCCTTCGGCCTTTTTAGCCCGATCAGCTAAGGCAGCAAATTCTCGTATCTCAAGAATTCCAATCAACAGCTTAATTTCTTCATTCAAACCCTCCTCGAAACGTTTGCACATTTCAACTTCTCTTAGGACCCGTTCATTCACATACTGGCTTAGCCTCACAAATTCTCTTCCGTATTTAGACACAGTTCTATCTCCTTGTTTGAGTTCTAGGAATTCTTTTCGTTTCTGATCTAAAAACCTTTGACTAATGAACTTCTTTTTAAACTCGGCTTGGAAAAATTCCTATATAATGGCCTCTCTCTGCGCCACCGAGGATATGGTCTTCCACCAATTATATACAGTATCCTTCAGAAGAGATACCACACATTTTAAAATTTCTTCTAGAGTACACGACAAATCATCGAGCACTCTCATAGTATTTTCAAGCCAAAATTTCGCACGTTCTGGGTCATCATCTAGGGTGGCTCTGAACTCTTCGGCTCCATATTTCCTGAGTTTGACTATTGGAGCCTTTCCCAATCTCACAGGTTCCACGACCCGTGGTGCTCCCTCAGGTTGAGTGGCTGGTGGAGAAGGTCGGGGTATCTTAGGATGATTTCTCATATATTCCTCAAACCACTCGTCCATTATCTCGAAAAAGGCAGCTTTCGCCTCTTCCCGGCCCCCAGACATGGGCCTTCTACTACTAGAGTTATCCTTCTGTACAGAAGCTGGAGCATAGCTCTCGGCTCCCTCAGACTCATCTCGAGCTTGATCGGAAGACATTTTTTATATTCAAATACGGTTAAAAAGGCTAGGAGATGTCACACTATCATCACTTGTATAATGACATGTATAACTAGACTCAATACATGCTATGTTAGTCCAAGAACCGACTAAACTGTAGCTCTGATACCAATAAATGTAACACCCCTAGCTCGTATCCGACGCCGGAATAGGGTTTGAGGTGATACCTAACTTAAATTTAATCAATCTTAGGAAATCAAGTCATGAAATTTTGATCAAATTAAAACTTTTCGTTTCAGCAGCAATCTGTCCTTTAAATGAATTCTGAGGCCTAAAACATACATTCAAGATGGTTCAGTACGAAACCGATAACTTAAGATAAACTTGGAAAAACTTTATGCATTAGGCTCCACACGCCCCTGTGGCTTGGGCACACCCATGTCCTTAGCCAATGTGCAACACTGACTTTAATGCATGGCCATGGATCACATCCGTGTGACCTGCCCGTGTACGATACTGACTTTAAGACATAGCCATGGCACACACCAGTGTGGCTTACCCGTGTACAACAATAACTTAAAATTTTAAGTGCAGGGGACGCACAGCCATAACACACACTCATGGGAGTGAGTCGTGTGTCACACATGGGCTAGACACACGCTTGTGTAGATAAAAGAGGCCATTTCCAAGCCATTTTGTCACCCATTTTACTCAACCTACACAAGATCATTTCAATATACTAATTTCACTATAACGAACGCTATCTCATCCATAGAAAGAACATTATATGCATTTACCAAAATGAATAACAGCCACTATTCTAGGCTTGATACAAAATGAAAGGCTTTTAACTTTGCTAAAATACATAACCAATTTCTTATTAAATCAAGCATTCTAGTCTAGCCCTACACATGCCATTATAACAAATAAAAGCTTTCACATATACCCAAAACAGGATTAGATCAATAGTATGACCAACGCTCCAACCGTCTTCCAATCCTCAAGAGTCCACGAGTACTGTAAAACAGAGGAAAATAAATAGAGGGTAAACATTAACATGCTTAGTAAGTTCGGATAACGGGAAAGTAAACTTACCGATTATTTAACAAGTAACCATAATAAATACTCCGTCCAAACAAGTATAGAATAGATTTCCTATCACATGCACTCAACCATAAAGTTAGTCTCATGGCATGACAAGATAATAGTATATCTAGATGAGCTCATCACATAATTATTCCCAATTTACATCTGATATTAGTCCCATTGAATTTCTCGGTTCTCCGATGGATATCTCATTTCCCGTCAATTCATACAAGTGATCATTTCGAGTATACACTCCCACAAACCTTGTATCTTACAACAAAATTGCCAAATCAGGCTAAATTCCTCGTAATACAAACTCATTGAGTAAATGTCGGGATTACCAGTTCAAGCTAAATCCTCTTACAACGACATACACTCTAATGAGTTCGGATCTGAATTACCAGTCCAGGCTAAATTCAAATCCTACTTTGAATTACCCATCCGGGCTAATTCCTTAAGGCACACATATTCTTCGGGAGGCTATATCACTTAATGATCACCCGTCTGGGTAGATCCTTTTCACTGTTAATTCATTTTCGAGATGTTCCTTCGAATAACCCTATTTATTCAACCGGGACATTCTTATATGTATTTTACTTGCTTTATCAAATCTCATAAATTATCATGCAATAGGCAATTACCACATTTATAAAATCAAGAATATACATTTTAAGTACATTAGAGTCTACTTTGAGTTATTCGAACTTACCTAGTGATCGTTTCGGATTTGGCCTTTGATCACTCCGAAACCTTCTGTTTCCCTCAGTCAACTTCCGGATTTGGTTTATCAGGGTCTAAATTAGCAAAATAACTATATCAATACATCATTTAATTCCTTTTCAATCCCTATCTCATCCTAGGGCAAAATGACCAATTTGCCATTGAACCTTGCTAAAATTATGATTTTGCCCTTGGGCTCGTAATTCGATTTCCATCTCATTTTCTAATCATTCAAGCCTAGCCTAAAAATATTTATGCTTATGGCATCTTATAGTTCCATCTATATCATACATTTCTTACCCATTTCACAAACTTTGCAAAATGGTTCAATTAGGTGTTTTCATGCTAACACCTTTCATAAAAGTTGTTTGTCTAACAACTAAAACTCATATTCTTCCACCAAAACTCAGCAAACCTCATGAACCCTTTCATGGCAACTTCCTAGAACATTTACCATTTTGTAACATAGTCCCTTCAAAAGAAAACTCATGCAAAGGGGATTCCAAAAGTGCAAAAATTATCAAGGAAATCACTTACTTGTGTATGTAATGAGTTGCTGAAATTTAGAGCTTCAAAAAACCCTTCTCTTTGCTGAAGTTTTCGGTGGAACAATGGAGAAGATGAAGTATGATATCATCTTTTCTTTATTATAATATTTCAAGTCAAATAGGACCACCTACCTCACCTAAACCAAAATTTTGTCTCCTATATTAATATGGCCAGCCACCCTTGTTTTTAAGGGGTTAATTGCCCTTTAAAAGCCTCCAAAATTAGTCCATGACAAATTAACACTCTTTTTCTATCTAATTCAGACTTTTGCACTTAATGCAATTTAGTCTTTTTTCACAATTAGACTCAGAATCGCTAAAATTAATTCATCAAAATTTTCATGCATCTATATAATCATGCTAGAACACTAAAAATATAAATAAAATAAATTTCTTAGCCTCGAATCTATAGTCTCAAAATCACTGTTCTGACTAGGCCCTATATTAGGATGTTATAGTTAGCTACACGATGCTGCTCACACAAGCTGTGGAGTATCTGTAACAATTGCAAGATCTCAGCCATCGATAGGACATTCAAGACCAGCACCCAAAATCGTATAACCATAATGACATGTCATTTGTATCCTAAGTATTCACAAGGTTTGAACGGGACTTTTACATCTCAAATCCTTTATTTTAATCGCAGTATAACATTTCTGTATACCATCATGAATTTCACATTTATAAATTACAGCTTTAAGTAAACTAACCTTCCAACAATATCTATAATATCAATTATCAAATCAAGATTATAATTCCCAAAATTATAAATAGTAATTCATCCAAAACATAAAATGAAAAATTTAATCTCTATATGAACTTACCTTTTAACACCCCTAACCCACAACCGCCGCCGGAATAGCGTTTCGGAGCATTACTGATCAAACAGACATAATTTCAAACATTTCATATTATATAATATTCAAGTATAAACCAATCAAACTTATACATATTGTCCCTTATTTGACCCCTCGAGACCCAAAATACTTTTTAAAAGCAAATCGAGACTAATTTGTAAACTCAGAGAATTTTTCGCGAAATATTAAAAATTTTCAAAGCTGTGGGGTTCACACAGCTGTGTGGTCAAGCCATGTGACTCACACGGTCAAGAGACACGTCCGTGTCTCAGGTCGTATGGATATTCAAAATAGGGACACACGACTGTGTCCCAACCCGTGTAACTCTCTGATTTGGGTCACATGGCCAAGCCACACACTTATGTGCCAGACCGTGTACCCTTCCGAAATGGCCTCTCACGCCCGTGTGCTAGTCATGTGTCTCACACAATCTAGTCACATGCCAGTGTGTCTGGCCGTGTGGACTCAAAATGAACCTTAAACAACAAGTTTACCATTCCCTACAAGCTTGGACAATAAGCAACTCAAAAATCGTTCATTTAACCAATTCAAAACACAATCGAACACATCCAAAATATGTCAAAACAATCATACTAGGTACCTAACAAATGTACCCTCTTTGGTACCATAATTATATCATCAAAACATATCAACATAATATCATTCAAATCCAATTTTTAAACATACGAAATTCAATCTATTTTTCTATTTCAAGTTCATTTCAACATTAACTTAAACATGCCATTATATGACCTTAAACATAAATACATATTTATATGTATATAACCAACCAATATTAACTTATAATCTTATTTACAATCAATCCACAAAATGATTAATAATTAGACACCCTAGGTACATGCCGACACAAAAGGATAAACATCATTACATTTGAGTTCGGGATCATTGTTGGATGCTAAATCGGTGATCAAAATTAAGTACCTACCGTGCACACGAAAAACAAAACCGTATGCTGAGTAAAAACTCGGTGGTATTTTTATAATCCAAATATCAAAAGATATGAAATCACAAATATACAATCTAAATATTACAATAACCATATTACATTTCATTTGTTTCACAATATCTCAATTCTCATACTTGCTATATAAATAGCTTTTCACAATATAATACACATATCATCTAACATCAATCATAATGCAATTTCAATTAATTGCCCCTATTAACACGACTTAGACTTGGACTCGGACGGATACACGGATCCAACCAAACACACCAGTTTGGCACTCAGTGCCTCATTGGATAAATCGAAGTAATAATTTGACACCCAGTGTCTCATTAGCTAAACCGAAAAATTGTCACTTAGTGCCTCCACGAATATATTCGAAGTGATAAATTGACACCTAGTGTCTCATCGACTCGAAGTTGAAAAAATCCCTGAACTCTTCCAATCCTATGGCATGCCATCTATATCTGACTCAGCTCGATACAGTTAATAGGGTTTAATTTCACATTTCAAATATAATCAATATCCAATACTGATTTTTCATATAATAACATAATTACACATATATTCATTTCAATTCAAAAATCAATCCAATATATATATAAATTCATTTCATTTAATTAATTATCAAAATATCAATTACTTACCTCAACATTTACCATATACATTAAATAAAATTTACAACAATTAATAACTAGTTTCGAATTATAGAAATACAAACCAAAAATTTCGAGCTATTCCTCGTCGACTTTATCTTTCTCCTTTTTAGTCGAGGACTCCGGCACGACGTTAGCTACGGAATTAAAACAATGAAAATTCATCAATACAACACAATTCAATCACATAATTAATATTTCAATTTTTATTTCATATTTGCCTAAATTTCAATTTAGTCCCTAAACCGAGACTAATTTTTATTCTTCACAATTGATCTTATATTTTCATACTAGTTCCATTTTAAACTAAATTTAACTCCCTATTTTCACTCAAATCCCTAAATTTCAAATTTTTCATAATTTAGTCCCTATTACACAAAATTTTCTATTTGTTCTACAATTTAATCCTTTTTTATTTCTAATTTAAAAACTATAAATTTAATTCCTAATATTAAAAATTAGTCAACATAGATAATACTTAAAATCTCAATAATTTCTAAAATTTTGACATGGTAGTATTTAATATCGGGATTCCAAAAACATAAAAATTACAAGAAAAATGGACTAAATTGACAAACCAATTAATCTTGAAACTTTGAAAACCTAGCTTTGGCCTTTCTCCATCCTTCTTTCTTTTCTTTCTTTCATTTCTATTTCGCTTCCACCTTTCTTTCTCTTTTTCTTTATTTATTCATTCTTTATCTGTTTGTTTTTTTATACATTAATATATTAATATAATATATATATACTTAAATGTGAAGTAAATATATTTTATTATAATATATATTAACTTTTTACATATATTTTTTTTACTTACGCCTCTCATTTAATGCCAATGGCATACTTACTTTTTTAGGCCTTTTAGTTTTTCTTTAATCTGTAATTCAGCTTTCACTCTTTATGCAATTTAGTCTTTATACCTAATTACTCTTAATTCATGCAAATTCACCTAACCAAAATCTAATTAACTATACAACTAGGTTCGTAAATATTTTTAATAAATATTTACGAGTCTAATTTACAGTAGTGAAGTCTCGAAAATATATTTTTCGACATTCGTAACTATCGGGTCCTTACAATTCTTCCCCCTAAATAAATTTCATCCCCAAAATTTACTTGAAAAGAGGTGGGGGTACTGAGATCTCATTGTCTCTTCCGGTTCCCAAGTCGTTTCCTCAACACTATGACTACGCCATAATATTTTCACTAACAGAACTCACTTATTACGCAACTCTTTTACTTCACGTGCCAAAATCTCAACTGGTTATTCTTTCTCCGACGAATCAGGTTGAATTTCAATATCCTCTGTCGAAATAACATGAGATAGGTTTGATCGATATCTTCTAAGCATTGAAACGTGAAAAACATCATGAATTTTTTGCAATTTCGCAGGAAAAACTAAAAGATATGCAACTGGTCTCACTCTTTCTGTGACCTCATACAGTCTAATAAATCGAGGACTCAATTTTCCTTTTCGGACAAATCTCAAAATTTTCTTCCAAGCAAAACTTTAAGAAATACTTTATTGCCAACAGAATATTCAATATCTCAACGTTTCAAATCTGCATATGATTTTTTTCTGTCAAAAGTTGTCTTCAATCTATCTCGAATTTTCCAAACAATGTCTTCCATTTCTTGAATTAGTTTCGGCCTGATCATTTCTCTTTCACTCAATTCCATTCAACAAACAGGTGATCGACACTTCCGACCGTATAAAGTTTCATATGGAGCCATTTGAATACTTGATTGAAAACTAATGTTGTATACAAATTTGGCCAAAGGTAATTAACCCTCCCAACCTGATTCAAAATCAATAACATAAGCACGAAGCATATCTTCTAAAATCTGAATAACACGCTCAGATCGTCCATCAGTCTGTGGGTGAAAACTTGTACAAAAATTAAGTCGTGTACCAAGAGATTCATGCAACTATTTCCAAATTCTCGAAGTGAACCGCAGATCTCAATCAGAGATTATTGACATAGGAACACCGTGCAATCTCACAATTTTTTTAATATAAACTTCAGCAAGCTTTTGAAGAGACCAATCAGTCCTAACTGCAATGAAATGAGTCGATTTCGTAAGTTGATCAACAATCACCAAATAGCATTTTTCTTACTTACAGGTAAAGGTAACCCCGTTACAAAATTCATCGTGATACAATCCCACTTCCATTCAGGAATAGTAATAGGCTGAAGTAATCCAGTAAGAACCTGATGTTTTGCCTTAACTCACTGACAAGTTAAACATTTAGCCACCTATTCAACCACATCTCTTTTTATTCCTGGCCACCAATAAGATTCTAGCAGATCACGAAACATTTTCGTTCCTCTAGGATACAAAGCAAAAAGACTATTGTGAGCTTCGCGAAGTGTCAACTCTTTCAATTCAAAAACATCTGGAACATAGATTCAGTTATGAAATCTCAAGCAACCATAATCATCAATGCTGAAATTTTCTAATGTACTATTCTGAACCAGTTTTCTTTTCTTCGCCAACTTGTCATCTTCTAACTGCAATGACTTGATCCGATCAAATATCACAGTTTGATTTTTAATTCAACCAATAAGCTTCCATCATCATTGATACTGAGTTGAGCAAATATTGCTCGCAATTCAATCACTGCTTTTTACTCAATGCATTAACTACAACATTAGCTTTACCAGGATGGTAATCAATAACACAATCAAAATCTTTCAGAAGTTGTATCCAACGACGCTGTCTTAAATTCAACTCCTTTTGAGATAGAAAATATTTGAGACTCTTATGATCTATATAAATATAACACTTTTTAACGTACAAGTAGTGTATCTAGATCTTTAGAGCAAAAACCACAGTAGCTAGCTCTAAATCGTGTGTCAAATAATTACGTTCATGTGTTTTCAACTAACAAGGCGCATAAGCAATCACTTTCCCGTCTTGCATCAAAACACAACCAAGACCGCTCAAGGAAGCATGACTATAAACAACAAAATCATTTTTTGATTCCGGTAAAGTCAAAATCGGCGCTTCAGTCAACATCTACTTCAATTTCTCAAAACTTTATTGACATTGATCATCCCAGACGAACTGAACATTATTATACAACAACTTTTTCATCCACAAGGCTATCTTCAAAAATCCATTTACAAATCTTCTGTAATAACCAGTTAGCCCAAGAAAACTATGAACCCCAGACACATTCCTCGATGCTTTCCACTGAACAATTGCTTCAATCTTTTTTGGATCAACTCTAATTCCATCTGCTGAGATAATATAACCCAAAAATACAACCTCTGATCACCAGAATTCACACTTACTAAGCTTTTCGTATAACTGTTTCTCCCGTAACACTTGTAAAACAATTCTGAGGTGATGTTCATGCTCGGATTCGTATTTTGAATAAACCAAAATATCATCAATAAAAACTACCACAAATTGATCCAAATACGGTTGAAAAATACGATTCATGAGATCCATAAATGCTGCAGGAGCATTCATCAGTCCAAAAGGCATCACTAAGAATTCATAATGACCATACCGTGCTCAAAATGTTGCCTTTGGTACATCACTTTCTTTCACTTTCAACTGATAGTAACCCGATCTCAAATCAATCTTTGAAAAGATAGAAGCTCTTTTTAGTTGATCAAATAAGTCATCAATACGGGGTAGAGGATATCGATTCTTAATCGTCAACTTATTCAATTGCGGATAGTCCATACAAAGCCGCATCAGACCATCTTTCTTTTTAACAAAAAGCCCTAGAGCTCCCCAAGGCAAAACACTACAGCGTATAAAACCACAATCTAATAAGTCTTGCAATTTTACTTTTAATTCTTTCAATTCCGTAAATGACATACGATAGGGAGCATTGACACTGGAGCTGTACCAGGAAACATTTCAATTGCAAATTCAACCTCCCGATCCGGTGGTAATCCGGTAATTCATTGGGAAACACATTAGGGAATTTACAAATAGTTCGAATCTTACTGCACTGACTATCAACAGAATTCGAATTGATAAAATAGGCTAAAAAAGCTTCACAACCTTCATGAAGAAGTTTATTAGCTTGAATTGTTGAAATGATACGAGTTGAACCACTTGTTTGAATACCATTCACTTTAGTCATATCACCACTTTCACTCTGAACAACAACTTCTTTTTACAGCAATCCAAAATCACTCTGTACTCCGTAAGCCAATACATTCCCAAAATCATGTCAAAATCACCAAACGGAATTATCAACAAATCAACAGGAAAGGTCATATACTGTATCATTGCGGACATCTCCTACACACCTGATTCACTAACACAGATTGTCTCAATAGACTAGACACCACTATCGACACTCTAGATGTCTCAGATTTTAAACTTCCCGACTCAACCAATTTAGTATTAACATATAAAGGTGAAGATCCCGGATCTATAAAAGCATAAACAGGTTTTGAATGTAATAAAAATATACCTATCACAACATCATTAGTATTACCATTCTCACGAGTCCGCACAACATAAGCTCGAGCTGGCGTTCTAGCTTCTGATTGTTGAGTAACAGCATCATTTCCCTTTCTAGTACCACCTCTCAAAAATGAACCACTTCGCCTTGACCCGCGACCTCTAGAAATAGGAATAGATCTCTGAGAAGAAACAGGTGTAGCATTCTCATTCTTCGAACAATCTCTAACAAAATGTTCTGTACATCCATAGTGAAAACAACCTCGAGTTAATTTCAGCATTCACCACGATTCTTTTTCCTAAAATGCTCACAATTCAGAATATCGGTATCCTTGGATAGACCTCGTACACTACCCGTAAACACAGTCGATTGTCTATCACCGTTTTTATCAGTTCTATCAGACTTAAAATTTGATCTCCAACTACCACGGTATTCTTTTGATCTCTTGGTGGTGGATTTGAACTAGTAGCTCCAAAATGGTTCCCAACAGTACGAGTATTCTCAGTCTTTTTATCAAAACCCAGAACTTTTTCTACCATTCTTGCTCATTCAACTAAATCTGCAAACTCAGTGATTCTATGCGATACCAACTGTACTCGCAACTCATCGCATAAGCCACGCAGAAATCACTTACAACTGTCAATTTCAGTCGGCACAAATTCAGCAGCATACCTACTAAGTTACAAAAACTCTCGTTCATAATCAACCACATACATTTCACCTTGTTTCATCATCAAAAACTCTTGTTTTCTGTCTTCAATATACAATTCACTCTACATATTTCTTTTGAAATTCCTAGAATTCCCAATTTACCTAATCTGCAGGTACATGATGTGTCACTGACTGCAACTAGGTATACACTTCTCATTGTAGTAGGGAAACAACACGTATTAAACATTCACGCGGGTTGCATTCAAGTTGTTACAAGATTCTCTTAGTAGATTCAATCCAAATTTTAGCCGTAGAAGGATCAAATCCGTTCAGTCCTAAGAATTTAGTCGCACCATATTTACACAATTCTTTAATCGAAGCTCAACGAACAGTAGGTGTAGATATCGTAGCGGATGTGGTTCCTGCCACTCGTTGAAGAGCATTAGAAATAACTCTAAGCAACTGTGAATTATCTCTTTCCCAAATATCACCTCGTTCAACATTAGGTTGTTGAGTACTAATTGTATTAACACTTGGTGTTGCTGATTCGGTTTCATGTAACTCATTGGAGACATCATCTCTGGTATACATTTCTTGATCAACATCATCATTATAATCATCCAACATTTTCAACTATAAAAAAATAAATATATATATATCAATATCCAAACCCCGACTCAATTCGACTCAATTATGGCATTAACCTCTAGACTTAATTCTGAGCTTGATTTAGTCTGAGAATTGGGTAAACTTGTAAAGCTCTGATACCACAAAATTTAACACCCCTAACCTACAACCATCGTCGGAATAGGATTTTAGAGAATTCTCGATCAAACTTACATAATTTCAAACATTTCATATCATATAATATTCAAGTCTAAACCAATCAAACTCATACATATTGTCCCTTATTTAAGCCATCGAGACCCAAAATACGTGTTAGAAACAAATCGGGACTAATTCAGAAACTCAAAGAATTTTTTGCAAAATATTAAAAATTTTCAAAGCTACAAGGTTCACACGACCGTGTGGTCAGGCCGTCTGACTCACACGGTCAGGAGACACACCTATGTTTCAGGCAGTACCGGTATTCAAAATAGGGACACACGACCGTGTCCCAGCCCATGTCTATAACCGTGAAACTCTCTAACTTGGGTCACACGGCCAAACCACATGCCCGTGTGCCAAACCGTGTACCCTTTCAAACTGGCCACGCACAACTATGTGCTAGCTGTGTGTCTCACATAGTCCAGTCACACGCCCATGTGTCTAGCCGTGTGGGCTCAAAAGGAACCTTAACAACAAGTTTACCATTCCCTACAAGCTTGGACAATAAGCAACTCAAAAATCATTCATTTAACCAATTCAAAACACATCCAAAGCATGTCAAAACAATCATCCTAGGTACCTAACTATTGTACCCTCCTTGGTACCACAATTATATCATCAAAACATATCAATATAAAATCATTCAAACCCAATTTGTAAACATTTCAAATTCAATCTATTTTGTTTATTTCAAGTTCATTTAAACATTAACTTAAACATGCAATAATATGACCTCAAGCATAAATACATATTTATATGTATATAACCAAGCAATATTAACTTATAATCTTATTTACAATCAATCCACAAAATGATTAATAGTTAGACACCCTAGGTGCATGCCGAAAAAAAAGGATAAATATCACCACATTTAAGTTCGGGATCGTTGTTGGATGTTGCATCGGCGATCAAAATTAAGTACCTAACTTGCGTACAGAAAACAAAATCGTACGCTAAGTAAAAACTTGGTGGTATTTCTATAATCTAAATATCAAAAGATATGAAATCACAAATATACAATCTAAATATTACAATAACCATATCACATTTCATTTGTTTCACAATGTCTCAATTCTCATACCTTCTATATAAATAGCTTTTCACAATATAATACACATATCATCTAACATCAATCATAACACAATTTCAATTAATTGCCCTTATTAACACGACTCAGACGAATACACGGATCCAACCAAACACACTAGTTTGGCACTCAGTGCCTCATCAGATAATTTGAAGTAATAATTTGACACCCAGTGTCTCATCGGTTAAACCGAAGTAAATTGGCACCTAGTGCCTCATCGAATATATCCGAAGTGATAAATTGGCACCCAGTGTCTGATCGACTCGAAGTCGAAGAAATCCCTGAACTCTTCCAGTCCTATGGCATGCCATATATATCTGCCTCAGCCCAATACAGTTAATAGGGTTTAATTTGACATTTCAGATATAATCAATATCCAATACTGATTTTTCATATAATCACATAATTACACATATATTCATTTCAATTCAAAATCAATCTAATATATATATATATATATATATATATATATATATATATATATATACCAATTCAATTCATTCAAAAAATTATCAAAATATCAATTACTTACCTCAACACTTACCATATACATTAAATAAAATTTACAACAACTAATAACTAGCTTCGGATTATAGAAATACAAACTAGAAATTCCGAGCTACTCCTCGTCAACTTTATATTTCCCCTTTTTAGTCGAGGATTCCAGTATGATGTTAGCTACAGAATTAAAACAATTAAAATTCATCAATACTACACAATTCAATCTCATAATTAATATTTCAATTTTTATTCCTTATTTTCCTAAATTTCAATTTAGTCCCTAAACCGAGACTAATTTTTATTCTTCACAATTAATCTTATATTTTCATACTAATCCACTTTAAACTAAATTTAACTCCTTATTTTCACTCAAATCCTGAATTTAAAAATTTTCACATTATAGTCCGTATTACACAAAATTTTCTATTTGTTCTACAATTTAATCCTTTTTCATTTCTAATTTAAAAATCTATCAATTTAATCCCTAATACTAAAAATTAGTCAACATAGATAATACTTAATAACTCAATAATTTCTAAAATTTTGCAATGAGTCGGGTAGTATTTAATACGGATTCCAAAAATATAAAAATATAAGAAAAAGAGACTAAATTGACTAACCAATTAATCTTGAAACTTTGAAACCCTAGCTTTGGTATTTCTCCTTCCTTCTTTCTTTTCTTTTTTTCCTTTACGTTTCTTTTCTACCTTTCTTTCTCTTTTCTTTATTTATTCATTCTTTATTCATTAGTTTTTTATACATTAATATATTATTATAATATATATACTTAAATGTTAAGTAAATATATTTTATTATACTATATATTAAGCTTTTACATATATTTTTTTACTTATGCCGCCTCATTTAATGTCAATGGCATAATTACTTCTTTAGTCCTTTTAGTTTTTCTTTAATCTATAATTCAACTTTCACCCTTTATGCAATTTAGTCTTTATACCTAATTACTCTTAATTCATGCAATTTCACCTAACCAAAACCTAATTAACTACACAACTAGCTTCGTAAATATTTATAAAAATATTTATGAGTCCAATTTATGGTAACGAAGTCTTGGAAATACTTTTTTTGACACCCGTGACTATCGGGTCGTTACATACCTGTACCAAAACGATGCCCTCACGCGATCCAATGACTAATCCGCTATTTTGGTTTTCCCTCGATCAGTGTCTATTTGAGTCATTTCTTAATCTAGATAAATATTTTTATTCAATTAATCTTGTTTCAGCATTTAAAATAATTAATTTAACTTATAACCCTTCATAATGAAAATTTAAAAAATTGGACTCAAAATTTACCTTTTTGCTATTTAGTCCCTAAGCCTGAAACTCACAAATTAACCACAAATAATGAAAAACCATATTAGCCAATTTTTGTAAGGGTTTATTACAGCCCATATTTCTCATCATTTCGTACTATTTTCAATGAATTTTACTATTTAAACAATTTAATCCATAAACATTAAAATTACTAAAAATCACTAAACAAAGTAGGTTTAACTATCAACCTAGCTTAATATTCTATCAATTAAATTCACAAACACACTTAAAACATTCATGGTAAGTCCCTAAACATTTAATTTTTTCACGAATTGACCATCAGGTTAGCTAGATTAAGCTACAATGATCTCAAAAACATAAAAATTATAAGAAGCAGAATTCAAACGGACTTACATGCATAATTGAAGCTAGGCCGAACCTTAACTCAACAATGGCTTTCCTTCCGTTTTTTTTTCGGTTGGGAATAAGAGAAGAAAAAGATGGATTTTTTTATTTATTTTATTTATCAAATTACCTTTTTACCCTTATAATTTTAATTAAAAAAATTAACAAAACATGTCCATAATTGTCCACTATAAATATGCATGGTATATTTATCATTTAAGTCCATTAATTCACCTTTTCATAGCCATTTGACCCATTTAACTAATAGAAATCAACTTTTGCAACTTTTACAATTTAATCCTTTTTAATTAATTAACTATTTAAATGTTAAAATTTTTTAACCAAATTTTAATATAACCCTAATAACACCCCGTAAATATTTAATAAAATACTTATGGCTCAGTTTATAGAAACGAGGTCCCGATACCTCATTTTCTAAAACCACTTGACTTAAGGGACATACCACTTGAACCTAATTATTCTTTCATTTAACATAAATCATTAAATCAAAATTTATTATAACACTATATTTGACTAGTAAATATTAAATAATAATATTTACGAACTCACTTATCGAATTTGTGGCCCCAAAATTACTGTTTTTGTCGTCACTAAAAAACAAGTTGTTACATGCTAGATTGTGGGTAACTAGATTTAGCTAAGGTTTCTAAAGAAAATTGTTGATTTTAAGCTTGGAAGAGCCTTTAATATAGATAGAGGACTAGATTGTAAACGAAGAATTTCTCTTTTTCCTTATATTATAGACATGAAAAAGATGGAGAAAGATGATGAATCTTCTCCATATTTCTTCTAAATTATCACTAATTTTTAATCAAATAAAATAATTTAAATTTAATATTATAATAATAGTAGTAATGATGATAAGAATAAAATACCATTATAACTAAAAAAAATCTATCCATCATCGTTATCCTCTTGATCTTGGTAAAATTGCTCTCATGTCCTCACACATTTCACCACTAATTTAATTTAACCTTTTTCTACTTTAAGTTTCTCGCTTTAACTCCAACACTTTCTAAAAGCTTACAATTTAGTCTATACATCAGGTTAATATCTTCCACTACATCAGTCTCTTAAATTTTCTCCAATCTCCTACTACCTTCTCCACTAAAACTTATAAATCACAATTTATTTATTCTGAAAATTTTGAATTGTAATTGCTCAAAATAATACCATTACGACCAAAAGGGTTTCGAGGGTGTTACAAAATTCCTATTAAAAAATAAACTTGTAGATAGCAGTGGGTAGGGTTGCATTTACAGAAATTGATAATAATCTTATTTCTTTAATAAACAAGAAAAATAAAAATAAGGATTTAACATTAAAAATTAAAATTAAAACAAATTAAAAGAGATTGTAAAATAAAATATAAGAAAATTAATGTGACAAAGCTCTAACCAAAGGTAAAATCTCTATTTGATTCAAGAGTTTGATTATTGATACAAAGATGACTTTTAGTGTTCATTAAAATTTGATTGTAATTGTCGATAACCACCTAGCAATCAATCTATTCTGACCTTCTCGATAATTAGAATGACTGCATTAATTATTTTCCTTCTTAATAAACAACTCTATAACAATCACTTAAGATTTAATCTATCAATAACATTAAGAATGAAACAAAGGCAATTCTAACCAATAAACACACAATCAAGGTTTATTTAGTTATACCTCATGACCACACAACATAAAATGCATATCTCTGTCATGCCCATCTATGTTGTTTGTAACAAATATTATAATAAATTAAATAATTACGGATTTAATAATTCTAATTGGCAAGACAAATATTCTCAGAAATTGAATACGGATCCAATATCCAACAACCCTAAATATTTTTAATTAAACCATAAGACATGCAAATAGTAAAGAATAAAAAAAAAGATTAAGAACAACTAGATCTCACAAACTCTGTAGAATCAAACATTGAAATTTTTTTGACTAGAAAATGGTTTAGAAATCCAAAAAATAAAGAAAACACAAAAACAAAATAATATTAAGAGCAGATATATCTAGTTATTAACCTAAAAATGTCTATTTATATGGAAAAAATAACATGAGAAAATACAAACGTTGTAACATCCCAAAATTGGGCCTAATCGAAATAGTGGTTTTGAGACCACAAATCTGACATAAAAATATTTGTTTTATGATTTTTATGAGGTTTAGAATATCAAAATAAGCATGTGTTAAAGTTTCATGAAGAAGTTCTAAGTATAAGGTGTCCAATGGGAAATTAGGGACCAAATTGAATAAATTACAAAACTTGGGTTCTAGAAGAAATTAGTATGAAATTGCTATGGATTATTAATTAGGAGGCATTAAATATCAATTTGCCTAATTTCTAAGTTTGTGGACAAAAATGGGCATGCATGGAAAATTTTGAAAGGTTAATAAAGAAGGGCATTTTGGTCATTTGGTAATAAAATTAATAAAAAGGGAAAAAGGAAGCAAAATTCAGCCATATTCTTCTCCATGGCTGCTGAAAATTGAAGGCTCTCCATAGCTAGGGTTTTCAACATTTTTAAACTCAATAGTAAGTGCTGCCTAGCCCTGTTTTTAACGTTCTTCGTATTTTTGAGATCCTCGTAACATGTTCTCTCTATTTCTACCCCTATTTCAAGCTAGGTTTCATGTTAAAAATTTGATAGATTCATGATATGGTTATTATTTGATGATTTATAGGGGGTTATGAAAGTTAGATGTTAGATAAACATCTTTAGCTAAGTGATTTTTCATAAAAACACTAAAAAGGGACCTAATTGTAAAAGGCATAAAATATGGGGTATAAATGTGAAATAGAACAAAATATGGGCTGGCATAAGCATGAAAAATATTCTATTAGGCTTGGGTATTCAAGAAATTTCATGCATTTCATTATACGAGCCTAGGGACTAAATTGTAAAAGTGTGAAAGGTTAGGGGCAAAATGGTTAATTTGCCCTAGGATGAGTTTTACGCTGGAAATAAACAAGTTTAGGTCTTACTAATTTATTTTTACTGATATAGACCCCGAGAAACCAATACTGGAGGTTGACCGTGAAAAACAAAAGGTTTCGGAATAACCGAAATACGAAACCAAAGTAATTACCAGGTAAGTTCCTGTTAACTCGAAGTAAACTTTAAATATACTTGAAAATGCATATTCTTAAATGTATGTTAATTTAGATATTTATTGCATGACAATCCATGAAATGTCGTAGTGTAAAATGAAAAAGATGACAATTGTCCCAGTTGAATGCAAAAAGGAGATTGGATTGGTAAATTCTTGTTTACATGACATGAGATCCTGCATGTGTTACAAAAAGGGATTTAGCCAGAACGGGTAATCCGATGATCTCAGTATAGTAATGGTCCAGCCCAGACGGTGTTCCTTAAGTGATCGAACCTCCCCATGAATATATGTGCATTATGGATTTAGCCCAAATGGGTAATATGATTAAGGACTGAAATTAGCCTGGACTGGAATTTTAGATCCAAGCGTATTGGAGTTATTACCGTTGTAAAAGATTTAGCCTGGAAGGGTAATCCCAACAATACTCCTTGAATTTATGTTATGAGGGATTTAACCTAGATTGGTAATCCTGCGTAAGAGTGAGGTTCACGGGAGTGTATATTTAAAATGGTCACTAGCACGACTTGACGGTAAATGAGATGCCCATCATAATTTCTGAGAAATTCAACGAGACTATAATAAGACACGAGAATGGAAATGTTTGAATTGATGAGCTCACTAAGATTAATGCTATATTGCTTGAGGGGAAACTAACTTGATGATTGAGTGTATGTGGTAGGGAATTTATACTATGCATGTTTGGCATGAATATCTTTTATGGTCGTATGCAAAATAATCGGTAAGTTTACCTTCCTGTTATCCGAACTTACTAAGCATGTTAATGCTTACCCCCTTTCCTTTCCCTATTTTACAGAGCTCGAGGACTTGTGAAGATTGGAAGATGATTGGAGTATTGTCAACACTATCATCTTATCTTGATTTGGTATATAGATACATTTACTTTGTTTCAATGGCATGTATAGGTTTTTGGTTATTTTGTTATATGTGTTATTGGTTAGCCAATGTAAGGGCTTGAATGATATACCTATTCATTTTGTATATGGCCATAAGACATGGCTCATTTTGATGTAGGCTGCAACTTTCTAATTGTGCATGTTGGTGTTTAAAGGTTCATAAGATGGTTAAATGTGGTATATCATGAATGGACATGTGGGATGTGGCCAAATCACTTGGAGATGGCTAGGTCATATTTGGCAATGAGTTATAAAATGAGCCAAGTCTAAATGTGTTTGATGATATGGTAATCCTTAATACAAAGAGGATGATATAGCATGTGTAAAACCAATAAGATGAGGTTAACATGCAATAGACTATTGAAGGTAGTCATTGGGCATATTTAGGCCCTGTTAAATACCATAGAAGTTCACAGATGTATGTGGATGTTGAGGGTGACCATTGGATTGGATTGTACCCTCTAAAAAGGTCCACACGGGTAGACACACGGTCAATTCCATAGGCGTGTGGTACGGCCGTGTGTCCCTTGCACCTAAAATTTTTAGGTCAGTATGTATGGTAGTAAACACACGGGCAGAGACATGGCCGTGTGTCTCAACCGTGTGGAGGACACAGCCTAGCACACGAGCTTGTGTCTTGGCCGTGTGCCCCTAAATGCATGATGACATCATAAAAAGAATGCTCTGATTTTTAGACACAGGCAACGACACAGGCGTGTGCTCGGCTGTATGAAAACTCCTGTAGGTCCGAAATGGAAAATAAATTCAATTAATTCTACACAGGTAAGGGACACGGGCATGTGCCAAGCACACGGGCGTTTCTCTTATTTTAGTGATTTAGGACAGTGAGTTACACGGCCTACCCACACGGCCATGTCCCTGCACCACACAGGCATATGCCTCTATCGCACGACCATGTGCTACCCTTCACACAGGCATTTGGACCCCCACACGGCCGGAGCACATGGGCATGTAGCCCTATCTCGCCAAATATGGTTGTTAGGTCAAAGTTACTGGTAATTGCTGCTCTGTATGATCTAACCTTAGTTAAGCTCTAGTGAGGGTATTTAAGACTTTGATCTGAGTTTGAATAATGTGCTATTTGTGATTGGGTATGTGGCATGTTTGATTCTGAACCCGATTAACTGGGTGAGTGTGTGTGCAATGGGTACTGTCTGATTGACTGGATGTGAATGTCTGCTTTTGATTAATTATCTGAGACTAGTATTCTAGTTGCATACATCTGATTGCATACATACATACTTATGCATAAACTATTTTGGGCGGGATTGTAAAGAGAAGGGAGTCTAGTCTGAGCTGGCAGCTGTTTTGCTGGATATTACCGATAGCCCTAGTACCCAGAGAACCGTGGATGGTCGAATACCCTGAGGGTCGTGGACATTACTGATAATGTTATAGCGGATTACCGTCTTGCACTGTACCGCATGTACGTTAGCTACGCTACGTACCATTATCTGATCTAGCAGTTTATACTGCACGTCTGTACCGCGGTTTACCGCATTGCACAGTACAGCTTATATGCTAGCTTTGTTGCGCAATATATCTAATCTGGCAGTTCATACTGCATGTTTGTATCGCAGTTTTCCATATGGCACTGTATAGCTTACTGATAGCCCTAATACCCAGAGGGTCGTGGGTAGTCCAATTCCCTAAGGGTCGAGGACAATGTTGATGTCCATTGTTGTTGGGTAACCTGGGTTGACATCATATGGAGTGTAGGGTTGGATGGATGGGTTGATTATATCCCTACATGGAGTGATTGGTTGGATGAGCTTACAGCTCTATAAAGGTGTGATGGGGGACGGAGGGGTGTGATGGCTGGATGGGTGGGTTTCTTTAGCTCAACTGCACTCATATGCATTTTATCGACTATTTGAGAATGTGACTGACTGTTATACTGTTTGACCAAAAAGCATTTTGACACTGTGTGCTCTGATTGCGACTGTCTGACTGAACCGTTATAACAACTGTGTGATTGGGTGTGTTTTAATATGTACTAAATACTTTTATCTACCAGTACATCCGTTTAGAACGTACCAATTGGTTCCGTATAGTTCTGTAAGTATGTTCTGCTTCTGAATTGCTTTCTGGATTCTCTATTTCTGATTTTGTAGTAGTTAGCTTTGATCTCGCACTGAGCTCGAGTAGCTCACCCCCACTTCTGTTTCCCCGTTCAGGTACAGTTTTGATTCTGTTGATGGGCTCAGTACGTCGAGCTTTCGGACAGTTTTGGAGGAAACGAGCTATAAGTTTTATTTCAGTTTTTAAATTGCTATTCGTTTTTTTTTTGTTGAACTATAAAGTTTTATAATACTGTGGTGCAACTTTTGTTTTAAGTTTTTATTCGTACATTTTATACTGTTAAACCTGTTGATAGAGTTTATCTATTAAACGTTTTAGACTTGCTTCGGGATAAATGATTTCAGAAATAAAATTTTGGACGCCTTGATTTGTAACATTCTCTCACGATCACTTCGGTGATCAATGTAGTATTCTGAATTCGATCTGGACTTCTAGGCCAGGTTTGGAGTGTTACAAAATCAATAATAAAAAATATAAGTATAAATAAAATATAATACAATTAAGAACTTAAATAGCATGGTTCAAGAAGAGAAATATTACAAATAAATAGGAAATTATACACTTATCAAATTACTTTGGTAAGATTAAAAAAAAAAGAGGTGAATCGTTCATACTTGCTCTATCGAAGAACATCTAATGACAGGGCTTTTAAAACCACTAAACTGTGAGTAGGGATGACAATTCGAATTGTGGTTTTGGATATTCGCAGATATCCAACTTAAATTTTGCAGATTCAGATATTGCGAATTCAAATTCAAATGTTAAGATTACTATCTGTTGTGGATTCAGAGCGGATGCAGATAAACCCCCTCATATCTATTATCCGAATCTAATATCTACAAATGTAGATCTAGATTCGAATATCTTATCCGATTTGAATCTACTAGTTACAAAATGAATGCTTCCAGTAAGACTTGAACTAGGGGTGTAATCAATCCTAGTCGAGCTAGAATCTTGTCAAACTTGAGCTCGAGCTTGACTCGAAATTCAAAACTTGATACTCTGCTTGAGCTCGATTGAACATCTATTTTTAATCTTAAACTTGGCTTGAGATATAATCGAGCTCTCGAGCTCGATTAAGCTCGTTTACCAATTTTTATACTGAAGCTCAACTCGAGCTCAACTCAATAATTAAGCTTACGGTTAATAATATATATTAAGAGTAAAAACATAATTTAATAATATAAAAATATGAAAAGCTTGATAAAGCTCGCAAGTCATTCAAGTCAAGTATTACTAAACTCGAATTCGGCTCGATCAATAGCTTGAACTCAACTCGACAATTACCAAATTAAATTCAAAATGTTTTTGAGTCGAACTTAAGTAGCTTGCGAACACCAGTGTCTCATTTACACCCTTAGTTTCAACCCAAAGCCTCTTTTATACAAAGCTATGTTTTAACCATTAATACTTGCCTTAAACATAAATTATGATTTACACAAATTAATAAACTATCTATAAAAACATAATAAAATATTTTCTAAAATTAAATTTAATAAATTCTTATTAGAAAAAACATATCTTCTTTAATATATTATTCTCTTAAATTCCATTTAGCCTCTTTTGAATTATATGTTTTTGTATTCAGTAAACCTAATTGAACAATGATACGGGATCATTCAAATCTCTAAATTTGTGTTTATCCCTTTATTATTTAATCAACTTAATTAGTTAAATTACTTTAAATAAAAATTTATTTCAAAATAAATATTATAATGTGAATTTATTTTATAATATAGGATATAATTAAATTTAAAACATATTATTATGAAAAAATATGCATGCATGTTTAACTACATAAATATATCAATTTTTATATTTAAGTAAATTATGAATATATAATAATTATTATACAATTAAAATATTATAACATGCATTATTTTATTTATGATATGCAACCTAAATCTTAAACTTGTAACTAATTTTATAGTAGATTATAATATATATATAATCAACATTATGTAATTAAGGTAGATTATTAAGTTTAAACCCTAAACGTCTCACTAACTTTATATAGATCATAATATACACAATTAATATTATATAAAATAAGGAATATTATTAATTATATATGAGTTCAAACTTTGGAGACAACATTGTTAGGAGAGGTAGCCAGAAACCTCGAACATGGACCGTAAAACGGACATGAAAAGTACAAAAAAAAGTATTAATGATATGTAACCCTATATACAATTATGATATTATAATGTGCATTTTTATATTAATGATATGTAATCCTGAGCCCTAAACATGCAACTAAATTTATGATAGATTATAATCTATACAATTACCATGGGTTAAGTAATTAAGCTATTTCGAATTTTCATGGAACTTTTAATTTATTTGGATTCTTATGTTTAAGTTGTTAGGTACATTCACGAATGGATCCAGGGGGCGTAGGGGGTGATCGCCCCCTTGGAATTTTCAGATTTTTGAATTTTATATATAAATTATCATGTACTTTAGATTTGGTATCCACATTATATGAAATTCGTCTCTCTTGGCCAAATAATAATAATCAAATAATAATGTATGATGAGCCTTGAAAGACTAAACTTAAAGGCCCAATATGGACATTAAAATCAAATTCCAGAATTAATTGATTTGGCCTATACCCATACATATTAGGTTAGTGATTCTCTTGTATTTTTATTTATATGTCTTGATAAGGAATTAACTTCCTCTCGTAAGGTGTTGTCACTGTCGAAAGAAAGAGAAAGGAGTTTGATGTCTAGATTGAGAGCACAGAGTAAAAAATACAAATTATCTTCCTCCCGGCTCCTTACACAAAAGACCTCTTGGTAAATATTTTTGCATAAATTATGTTATTTATTTATTTGACTTATTTTTCTTTTCTTTTTCCTAATATGTTTTCGTTTAATATATTATTACAATCTTCAGGTTTTTCGATTAAATTATGGTCAAGAAAAAAATCGAATCTTTTGTAAAGCATTGCAATATAAATCACATGATATATTAAACGTGATGCAGCTGGTGTCATAAACTAAAATGCTTCTCCACAAATTCATAGAACATAGGTGAGATCCTTTGCTTGAGAAAGTGAAATTATTTTGTAAAGATCATGAGATAGAAGTCCCCAATTTAAGTACTCCATACAAAGTTGGTTGAGGTTGGTCTCGCATCCAAAGAGATAACCTCACAATTGACCATCACTATTGGTTTGATATATTCATTACTGGTATCAATTCATTGCTAACAGAAATGAATACTCGCTTTAGTGAGGTAGTGGAGTTACTTGTTCTTAGCTCCGCTTTGGATCCACGCGATAAACCACAAAGCTTTCCGAGTGGAAGCTATCTACAAGCTTGTGAACGATTTTTATTCGGACGCTTTTATAGAGCAAGAAAAGCTATATATGAAGATTCAATCGGAGCATTTTCAAATTGTTAGAATTAAGTGACCTGAATCCTTATTTAAATAAAATACAGTGATAAAATAAAATAAAAGAAAAATCCATATAGAATTACACTTCTTTTATTTTATTTTAGAATAAGGTTTTTTAAACCTTATTAAATTCCATCAATTTGATATTAATTAGAATAAGGTGTTTCAGTCTTACTAGAATATGGCTTTACAAGCCTATAAATAAACATAGTCTATTCCTTTTGTAATTATTCGAATTCAACATAGTGAATTTTCTTCTCCTCTGCCCGTGGTTTTTTCCCGAAAGGGTTTCCACGTAAAATCTATGTGTTCTTTACTTTATTTTATTTTATTTTTCACAGTTTGGTATCAGAGCTTCCGGGTTGTTCTTCTAGATCACGGTATGTAATGGCCTAAATTCAAGGTTATCGGAATAGTGGTTTCGTAACTACAAATCCGATTTAAAGAGAAATTTATTTCAATATTTTTGCATGAAAAATTGATATGATAGGAAAATCGTATGAAAATATTGATAGAAAAATTTTACCGATTTAGTGGTTAGTTAGAAAAAAAATTATTGAAGAAATTGGGTAAAATAAGGTATCGGGACCTCTATCTCGTAAAATCGAGTCGGAAATAATTTTATAAATATTTATGAAATGTTAGTAATGTGGTATTAAAATTTCGTTATGAAATTTTAATGTTTGGATAGTTAACTAAATAAAAAGGACTAAATTGTAAAAGGTGTAAAAGTGGATGGGATGATTAAATAGCTTAAGTGTCTAATGAGAGAGGATTTAAAAGGAAATTAGACCCAAAATTTATTTGGTCTGGACGACAAGGGCATGAAATCAGCAGGAAAATTGATAAATTAAGGGTAAAATTGGAATATTGTAAAATTAACTAAATAAAACTAGGACTAAATAGGAAATATCTAGATTTCTCTTCATTTCTCTTCAATTCCAGCAGATAAAAATGCCATAGGAGGGTTCTCTAAGCTGGTATTCCATAATTTTTGGACCAAGTGAGTTAATCCTTACCTTTTTCTTGTAATTTTTGTGTTTCTAAGACTTTTACAACTAGGTCCTACTATTAAATTCATTAGTTTTTGATTTCATGGATGAAATTGAAAGTCACCATGGTTGAGTGCTGTAATTTTATGATGAAATAGAATGAAATTAAAGCTTTAATTTGTTTATGAGATGATTTTATTAGGTAATTTCAATAGAAATTGATTTTTAGGACCTAATTGTGAAAATGTTTGGAATTAAAGTCTATTGCTGAAATTTTGAATCCTAAAGGTTGTAAACTAGTTTAAGGTGATAGAATAAAGTGTTAATTGAGAAAAATCAGCTCAATTGAGAGGCTAATTGAGTAGGGACGAAATTGTTATTTATTAAAAGTTTAGGGAAAAATGGTAATAAACAGCTTGCACTAAAACAATATTGGACAGCAGCAGTAGACTAACTTTGAAAAATCACCATAAATTTTAGAAACTGAATTAGAAGATGAACAAAATATGGAATTAAAGCTTATTGAGTCTAGTTTCTCACAGAAGAAATAGTGTAAGCAATGGATTTGTAAACTTTGAGATATAATAAATTTTGTGAGACAAGGTCCCTGTTCTGACTTTTAAAAATCATAAAAAATTGAAGAAAAGAAAAATAATTAGGGGCTTAAATTTATATGTCTAGAATTCTAAATGAGTCTATTTTTAAGAGAAACAAACGAGAACATCATTTGAATCCTGTATGAAAAGATAATTAATTTTTAGTGAAAAAGGGTCGAAGCGCCGAAAGCGAAGGGGTGACTTTAAAGAATAAACTGTACTTATTGAATAAACCAAAAATTTTGAAAATTTTATGGTAAGAAGATATATGAGTCTAGTTTCAGGGAAAATTAATGCATCTTAATTTGGTGTTCCGTAGCTCGAGTTATAAATAATTTAGTGACTATGACTCAAATAGACAGCTTTGAATAAACTATAAATAATAATAATGAAATTATAGAAATTGGTGTATATGAACATGAAATGTATTAAATTGATAATTAAATTTACTTATTTAGATCCAGAAGATTCAAATACGAAGCTAGATCGAGGAAAGGAAAAAGTTCAGGATTAGTATATTTTTGTACACGAACAAGTATCAAGGTAAGTTCGTGTAACTTGAATTATATTCTTAAATACTTGAAATGTATGTTATTGATGTGAATATGATTTGAATGTTCATTATATAAAAAAATTTATGAAACATTGATATATTTGATAAAAAGGGGAAGAAATCCCGGTTGAATGAAAGGAAAATTCGATGGATCTCTGAGAAGGAATTGATGATAAAAAGGATCTAGCCTGGACAAGTGATCCTATCCTGATATAGCCCTCCCGAAGAATATGTGGAAAATGAATTTAGCCCGGACGGGTAATCCGAATTAGGGTCTGAATTTAGCCTGGACTGGTAATTCAGATCCAAGCTCATTAGAGTAATTGTCATTGCAGGGGATTTAGCCTGGATTGGTAATCCCGACAATACTCTATGAGTTTATATTACAGGGGATTTAGCCTGGACTGGTAATCCCACTGTAAGGATGAGGTTCGCGGGAGTGTGCTCTCTGAAATGGAAATGTACACACATGAATATGAATTGACGGACCCGAAAATGTACACTAAAAGTGTAGCTTTGAAAATCCATCGAAATTCCGAGAAATTCAACGGGATAAATATGGAAAAATAACAAGGAAATGGAAATCATGGTATTGATGAGCTCATCAATCATAGTATATATTATGGGTACATGGAAATTATTTTACTAACTTGAATGTTGAGTTTGTGCATGTTAGGGTAATAATGCAGTGAATGGATATATAAATGTTTATTGTATTGTATTGAAAATATTAGGTAAGTATAATTCTTGTTACATGAGCTTACTAAGCATAAAGTGCTTACCCTATTTCCATTCCCCCTGTTTTGTAGTGTTAAGAGCTCGGAGGTCGGATTTGGTCGGAGACACATCACACTATTAACCTCAGGATTTCGGTATATAAAGAAACTTTATTTTGGAAATCAATGGCATGTATAAGCTAATAAAGTAAATGTTAACGTGAAATGAATTTAAAGTTAGCCGTTAGTATGGTTAACAAACCTGGTTTTGGGTATGTGATGACGTTATCTTATAAATATGCATGAATTTATCTTGAAAATATGTTGAATTGGTTTGGTTGAAGTGGATTGGTCTCGATTTAATATTGTAGGGAAGGTTAGATATTTATAAATGGGCTATATTGAATATAAAAAAAATCGTAAATTCTGGTAATACCTCGTACCCTATTCCGGCAATGAATACTGGTAGGGGGTATTATATTTTTTGGTATCAGAGCTATGGTTTAGTCGGTTCTAAGACCGATGTAGCAAATACGGGATTAGCTATACATGTCATTTAAATTATTATTGATAGTGTGATATCTCCTGACCATTTAAATGTGTTTTTCTTATAGTAAATGTTTACCGACTGAGCTCAATCTGAGGAAGCTGGGAGTCATGCTCCGGCTTCAGTAGAAAGAGAAGAAACTAGCAGTAGAAGGCCCGAGATAGAGGGTCGAGAGGAGGAGGCAAAAATAGCCTTCTTTCAAATGATGAATGAACGGTTTAGTCAATACTTAAGAACTAACCCTGTAGTGCAGCAAGTTCAAGCTCCCCCTCCTGCTCCTCCACCAGTTCCCGAGATCCCACAGTGCAGTCTTGAATCATCGAAAAGGAAAGCTCCAGTAGATAAAATTCAAAAATATGAGGCCGAAGAATTTCGAGCAGCAGTTGATGATGATTCCGAACAGGCTGAATTCTGGTTAGAAAACATTACTAAGGTTTTGGAAGAATTATCTTGTACACCAGAAGAATGTCTGAAATGTGCCGTCTCACTGCTAAAAGATACAGCTTACCATTGGTGGAATACTAAAGCTTCAGTTGTTCCGAAAGAATAAATTACATGGGAATTCTTTCAGACCGAGTTCAGAAAGAAATATATCAGTCAGAGGTTTCTCGATCAGAAGAGAAAAGAATTTCTTGAGTTGAAACAGGGTAACAGATCAGTATCTGAGTATGAAAGAGAATTTGTTCGATCGAGTAAATATGCTCGAGAATGGGTACAGTCAGAAGCTGAAATGTGAAAACGATTCAAAGAAGGGTTGAATGAAGAAATTAAGCTACTAATCGGAATTCTTGAAATTCGATAGTTTGCTACATTGGCAGAGAGAGCTTATAAAGCATAAGAATTGAGCAAAGAAAAGAAACAGGCTGAGAGGGAAGCTCGAATTTTTAGTAAAAGACCGATGGGAAAATCCCAGTTTTCTGCTCCAAAGAAATTGAATAAGTACCAGGATCGTTCTACCCCAGCCGCTGGGTATTCGGGTAGAGAGCGAGGATCTCAACGCGCTTATCCAAGACCTTCCACTCCATCAGTGGCCAGTGTTGGCAATGTTGGCACTCCTAAGCCGAGATATCAGTACTGTAATAAAGCTCATTTTGATGAATGTCGATTAAAGAGCAGGGCTTGTTACCGATGTGGTTCTTTTGACCATTTCCTCAGAGATTGTCCAGAAAGAGATGAAAAAGAAGCTGAGTAGATGTCGAAGCTAAGTAATCCAGTTTCGAGGGCAGACCACCTCGACATCCGGTAATGTTAGTGGTAGCCAAGGAGCTACAAAAGATATTGCAGGTAGGTCTGAGGCACGAGCACCTGCTAGGACATATGCCATTCGTGCCAGAGAAGATGCCTCAGCACTCGATGTTATTACTGGTACATTTTCTTTACTTGATACTGATATTACTGCATTGATTGATCCTGGTTCTACGCATTCATATATATGTGTTAAACTTGCAATTGTTAAAAATTTATTTGTTGAACCTACTGAATTTGTGGTTAAAGTCTCGAACCCCCTGGGTCAATCTGTTTTGGTGGATAAAATTTGTAAAAATTGTCCACTGATGGTAAGATGTTATTGTTTCCCGGCTGATTTGATGTTACTGCCATTTGATGAATTTGACGTGATATTGGGTATGGATTGGTTAACCCAGCATGATGCAATTATAAATTGTAGACAAAAATATATTGTACTAAAATGTCAGAATGGTGAGTTGCTCCGGGTTAAATCTGATCAGACAGAAGGGTTATCTGATGTGATTTCAGTAATGGCAGCACAGAGGTATGTCAAAAAAGGGTATGATGCTTACTTGGCTTATGTACTCGACACCAAGGTATTTGAGTCAAGGATACAGGCAGTGCCAATGGTATTTGAATTTTTCGATCTGTTTCCAGAGGAATTACCAGGGTTGCCACCAGAAAGAGAAGTGGAATTTTCCATAGATTTGATTCCGGGAACTACTTCGATTTCCATAGCTCCGTACCGAATGGCTCCTACTAAATTAAAGGAGTTAAAGACACAGTTGCAAGAGCTTGTTGACAGGGGTTTTGTCTGACCGAGTCATTCACCTTGAGGTGCTCCGATTCTGTTTGTGAAAAAGAAGGACGGGTCTTTAAGACTATTTATCGACTACCGGCAGCTTAATAAAGTAACCATAAAAAATAAGTACCCGTTACCCCGGATTGATGATTTATTTGATTAGCTGAAAGGTGCTACTGTGTTTTCAAAGATTGATCTTTGATCAGGTTATTATCGATTCTGGTAAAGGAGTCGGATGTGCCAAAAAAATTTCGAACCGTGTACGGACATTATGAGTTTCTGGTTATGTCGTTTGGGCTAACTAATGCACCTGCAGTATTCATGGATTTGATGAACCGGATATTCAGACCGTACTTAGACAGATTTGTAGTAATATTCATTGATGATATTTTGGTTTATTCTCGGGATGAAGAAGAACATGCAGAACATTTGAGAATTGTGTTGCAAATTCTACGAGAGAAGCAGTTATATGCTAAATTCAATAAATGTGAATTTTGGCTCCGAGAAATGGGTTTTCTTGGACATATTGTATCTGCCGAAGGCATCAGGGTAGATCCAAGTAAAATCTTAACTATTGTCAATTAGAATCCACCAAAGAATGTATCTGAAGTTAGAAGTTTCTTGGGTTTAGTTGGTTATTATCGGAGATTTGTATAGGGATTCTCTATGATAGCTTCTCCAATGACTCGATTATTGCAGAAGGATGTAAAGTTCGAATGGACTGATGAATGTCAGCGGAGTTTCAACCGATTGAAAGATCTACTAACGAAAGCACCTGTATTAGTGCAGCCTGAACCGGGTAAGGAATTTGTTATTTACAGTGATGCCTCATTAAATGGTTTAGGTTGTGTCTTGATGCAAGAAGGTAAAGTAATAGCCTATGCTTCAAGACAACTTAAACCACATGAAAGAAATTACCCAATACATGATCTTGAATTAGCTGCTATTGTATTTGCACTGAAGATATGGCGGCATTACTTGTAGGTGAGAAATGTCATATTTATACTGATCATAAAAGCTTGAAATATTTGATGACACAGAAAGATTTGAATTTGAGACAGCGCAGGTGGCTTGAACTGATAAAGGACTATGATTTGATTATTGATTACCATCCGGGTAAAGCTAATGTCGTAGCTGATGCTTTGAGCCAGAAATCTCTATTTGTTTTACGAGCTATGAACACCTGGTTGTCACTGACTGATGATGGTTCAATCATAACTGAATTAAGAGCTAAACCGACATTTTTACAGCAAATATGTGAAGCTCAGAAGAATGATGAGAAGTTACAGGTTAAACGGGCACAGTGTGAGTCAGGTAATGATTCTGAATTTCAGATTGGTTCTGATGGTTGTTTATTATTCAAAGGTAGGGTATGTGTACCTCAGAATTCAGAGCTCATACAGAAGATTCTACGTGAGGCTCATAGCTGTACTATGTCTGTACATCCGGGGAGTAATAAAATGTATAATGATTTAAAAAAGATATACTGGTGGTTGGGAATAAAACATGATATCTCTGAGTTTGTATCAAGGTGTTTAATATGTCAGCAAGTTAAAACTGAACATCAGGTACCTTCGGGGTTACTTCAGCCAATTACTATACCGAAATGGAAATAGGAAAGAATCACTATGGATTTTGTATCGGGGTTACCTTTGTCTCCAAGGAAAAAAGATGCTATTTGGGTGATTGTTGACCGATTGACAAAGTCAGCGCATTTTATTCCTGTACGTATGGATTATTCTTTAGATAAATTAGCTTAACTATACATATCTGAGATTGTTAGGCTACATGGAGTGCCTGTCTCTATTATATCAGATAGAGATCCCCAATTTACGTCTCATTTCTGGGACAAATTGCAAGAAGTCTTGGGTACTCAGTTGTATTTCAGCACTGCATTTCATCCTCAGACAGATGGTCAATCTGAGCGTGTAATTCAAGTATTGGAAGATATGCTACGATGTTGTATACTAGAGTTTGAAGGTAATTGGGAGAGGTATCTACCTTTGATTAAATTTGCTTACAATAATAGTTATCAGTCCAGTATTAAAATAATTCCGTATGAAGCTTTGTATGGTAGAAAATGTAGAACACCGTTATATTGGACAGACCTCAATGAAAGGAAGATACATGGGTTGATTTGATCAGGGAAACAGAAGAAAAAGTAAAGGTTATTCGGGATAGTCTAAAAGCAGCTTTCGATCGTCAAAAATCATATGCCGACCTTAAACGAAAAGAGATTGAATTTCAAGTTGGTGACAAGGTATTCCTAAAAGTGTCTCCTTGGAAGAAAGTTCTTCGATTCGGTCGAAAGGGTAAACTGAGTCCAAGATTTATCGGGCCATATGAAATCATAGAAAGAATTGGACCGGTCGCTTATCGATTGGCATTACCACCGGAACTTGATAAAATCTATAATCTTTTTCATGTATCTATGTATAGAATCTATAATCTTTTTCATGTATCTATGTTACGACGATATCGATCAGATCCTTCACATGTTATTTTTCTGACAGAAGTAGAGATTCAACCCGATATGACTTACAGTGAAGAACCAGTCAAGATATTGGCACGAGAGACAAAAGAGCTTAGAAATAAAAAGATAAATTTGGTGAAATTATTGTGGCAAAAGCACGGGATTGAGGAAACGACATGGGAACCGGAAGAGGCAATGAGGAAACAATACCCAAATCTCTTTACTGCTAAGATTTTCGAGGACGAAAATCCTTAAATGGGGGAGAGTTGTAATGGCCTAAATTCAAGGTTATCGGAATAGTGGTTTCGTAACCACAAATCCGATTTAAAGATAAATTTATTTTAATATTTTTGCATGAAAAATTGATATGATAGGAAAATCGTAGGAAAATATTGATAGAAAAATCTTACCGATTTAGTGGTTAGTTAGAAAAAGAAATTATTGAAGAAATTGGGTAAAATAAGGTATCGGGACCTCTATCTCGTAAAATCGAGTTGAAAATAATTTTATAAATATTTATGAAATGTTAGTATGTGGTATTAAAATTTCGTTAGGAAATTTTAATGTTTGGATAGTTAATTAAATAAAAAGGACTAAATTGTAAAAGGTGTAAAAGTGGATGGGATGATTAAATAGCTTAAGTGACTAATGACAGAGGATTTAAAAGGAAATTAGACCCAAAATTTATTTGGGCTGGATGGCAAGGGCATGAAATCAGCAGGAAAATTGATAAATTAAGGGCAAAATTGGAATATTACAAAATTAACTAAATAAAACTAGGACTAAATAGGAAATATCTAGATTTCTCTTCATTTCTCTTCAATTCCAGCAGATAAAAATGCCATAGGAGGGTTCTCTAAGCTGTTATTCCATAATTTTTTCACCAAGTGAGTCAATCCTTGCCTTTTTCTTGTAATTTTTGTGTTTCTAAGACTTTTACAACTAGGTCCTACTATTAAATTCATTAGTTTTTGATTTCATGGATGAAATTGAAAGTCCCCATGGTTGAGTGTTGTAAGTTTATGATGAAATAGAATGAAATTAAAGTTTTAATTTGTTTATGAGATGATTTTATTAGGTAATTTCAATAGAAATTGATTTTTAGGACCTAATTGTGAAAATATTTGGAATTAAAGTCTATTGCTGAAATTTTGATTCCTAAAGGTTGTAAACTAGTTTAAGGTGATAGAATAAAGTGTTAATTGAGAAAAATCAGCTCAATTGAGAGGCTAATTGAGTAGGGATGAAATTGATATTTATTAAAAGCTTAGGGGAAAAATGGTAATAAACAGCTTTCACTAAAACAATATTGGACAGCAGCAGTAGACTAACTTTGAAAAATTACCATAAATTTTAGAAATCGAATTAGAAGATGAACAAAATATGAAATTAAAGTTTATTGAGTCTAGTTTCTCATAGAAGAAATAGTGTAAGCTGTGGATTTGTAAATTTTGAGATATAATAAATTTTGTGAGACAAAGTCAGAATGAATTCGGGTTCCCCTGTTCTGACTTTTAAAAATCATAAAAAATTGAAGAAAAGAAAAATAATTAGGGGCTTAAATTTATATGTCTAGAATTCTGAATAAGTCTATTTTTAAGAGAAACAAACGAGAACATCATTTGAATCCTGTATGAAGAGATAATTAATTTTTAGTGAAAAAGGGTCAGAACTGTCAGAAAGCAGAACAGGGGTGACTTTAAAGAATAAACTATACTTACTGAATAAACCAAAAATTTTGAAAATTTTATGGTAAGAAGATATATGAGTCTAGTTTCAGAGAAAATTAACGTATCTTCATTTGGTGTTCCGTAGCTCGAGTTATAAATAATTTAGTGACTATGACTCAAATAGACAGCTTTGAATAAACTATAAATAATAATAATGAAATTATAGAAATTGTTGCATATGAACATGAAATGTATTAAATTGATAATTAAATTTATTTATTTAGATCCGTAAGATTCAAATACTGAAGCTAGATCGAGGAAAGGAAAAAGTTCAGATTAGTATATTTTTGTACACGAACAAGTATCAAGGTAAGTTCGTGTAACTTGAATTATATTCTTAAATACTTGAAATGTATGTTATTGATGTGAATATGATTTGAATGTTCATTATATAAAAAATTTATGAAACATTGATATATTTGATAAAAAGGGGAAGAAATCCCGGTTGAATGAAAGGAAAATTCGATGGATCTCTGAGAAGGAATTGATGATAAAAAGGATCTAGCCCGAACGGGTGATCCTGTCCTAATATAGCCCTCCCGAAGAATATGTGGAAAATAAATTTAGCCCGGACGGGTAATCCGAATTAGGGTCTGAATTTAGCCTGGACTGGTAATTCAGATCCAAGCTCATTAGAGTAATTGTCATTGCAGGGGATTTAGCCTGGATTGGTAATCCCGACAATACTCTATAAGTTTATATTACAAGGGATTTAGCCTGGACTGGTAATCCCGCTGTAAGGATGAGGTTCGCGGGAGTGTGCTCTCTGAAATGGAAATGTGAGCACATGAATATGAATTGACGGGCCCGAAAATGTACACTAAAAGTGTACCTCTAAAAATCCATCGAAATTTCGAGAAATTCAACGGGATAAATATGAAAAAATAACAAGGAAATGGAAATCATGGTATTGATGAGCTCATCAATCATAGTATATATTATGGGCACATGGAAATTATTTTACTAACTTAAATGTTGAGTTTGTGCATGTTAGGGTAATAATGCATTGAATGGATATATAAATGTTTATTGTATTGTATTGTATTGAAAATATTCGGTAAGTATAATTCTTGTTACACGAGCTTACTAAGCACAAAGTGCTTACCCTATTTCTTTTCCCCCTGTTTTGTAGTGTTAAGAGCTCGGAGGTCGAATTTGGTCGGAGACACATCACACTATCAACCTCAGGATTTCGGTATATAAAGAAACTTTATTTTGGAAATCAATGGCATGTATAAGCTAATAAAGTAAATGTTAGCGTGAAATGAATTTAAAGTTAGCCGTTAGTATGGTTAACAAACCTGGTTTTGGGTATGTGATGACGTTATCTTATAAATATGCATGAATTTATCTTGAAAATATGTTGAATTGGTTTGGTTGAAGTGGATTGGTCTCGATTTAATATTGTAGGGAAGGTTAGATATTTATAAATGGGCTATATTGAATATAAAAAAAAATCGTAAATTCCGGTAATACATCGTACCCTATTCCAGCGATGAATACAGGTAGGGGGTATTACACGGTAATGGCGTCTTTGAAGTATGAAATTTCGTTGTTGGATTGCAACACCAGATTTGTGTTGTAGCAGATTAAGATGCAAATAGTTCTTGCGTAGATGGATTTAGAGGAAGCTCTGCTAGGAATTGATAACATGCCTTTGTAATTAACAGATGACGAGAATAAACATAAGGATCAAAAGGCGTTAACACAATTACATCTGCATTTTTCTAGCAAAATTTTGAAGGATGTGATGAATGAGAAGATTGCCGCTGGATTATGGAAGAGGTTGGAATAAATATGTATGTCGAAAACTCTAACAAGCAAGTTGCATATGAAGCAGCGTCTTTATGGTCATCGTTTGGAGGAAGGTGCGTCTGTACATGAACACTTAACAATATTTAAAGAAATTCTCTTAAACTTGGAGGTAATGGAGGTTCAGTATGATAAGGAAGATCTAGGGTTGATTCTACTTTGTTCGTTGCCTCTGTCTTATTCAACCTTTAGAGACATGATTTTATATAGCCATGAGTCTCTCACAGTTGATGAGGTCTATGATTCTTTGACCTTGTATGATAAGAAGAAGCATCTTGTGGTTAAACCTGACTCTCAGGGAAAGGGTCTCATTGTTCGTGGGAGACAAGATCGGAGTGTTGATAATGATCGTAGAAGGATACAGGAATGAAATCCTCGCGGTAAATCTAAGGGTAGATCGAAGTCTTCAAACAGAGGTAAAACTTGTAACTTCTGCAAGAAGAAAGGGCATATTAAATCTGAGGGCTATAAGCTAAGGAACAAGATTAAAAGGGAGACTGCGAATCAAAAGGGAAAACAACCAAAAAATTTCGATGAAGCTGATGTTGTAGAAGACTATAGCGATGGTGAACTTCTAGCCACTTCTGTCAACAATTCTAAAGTGAGTGAGGAGTGGATACTTGATTTAGGTTGTACCTTCCACATGAGTCCCAATTGGGATTGGTTCACAACTTACGAAACAATGTCTGGAGGTATTGTTTTGATGGGAAATAATGCTTCGTGTAAAATCATAGGTGTTGGAACAATTAAAGTTAAGATGTTTGATGGAGTTGTCAGAACACTTAGTGACGTACGACATGTTCCAGAATTAAAGAAAAATTTAATTTCATTGAGTACTCTTGATTCAAAAGGGTACAGATACATAGCTGAAAGTGGGGTTTTAAATATTTCCAAAGGTTCCCTTCTTGTGATGAAAGGGTAGAGAAAGACTGTCAAGTTATATGTTTTGTAGGGTTCTACTGTTACTAGTGATGCAACTATCACTTCCTCTTCCTTGTCAAATGATGATATTACTAAACTTTGGCATATGTGCCCAAGGCATATAAGTGAGAATGGCATGGCAGAATTGAGCAAAAGAGGACTTCTTGATGGGCAAGGAATTTGTAAATGAATTTCTGTGAGCACTGTGTTTTTGGAAAGCAAAAGAGAGTTTGATTCACCAGAGGAATCCATAACACGAAGGGAGCATTGGAGTATATTCATTCTGATCTGTGGGGTCCATCCAAAGTGCCTTCAAGAGGTGGAGTTAATTATATGCTATCATTTATTAATGATTTTTTCAAAAAAGTTTGGGCATTCTTCTTGAAGCAGAAAAGCGATATGTTTTTCGCATTTAGGTCTTGAAAAATTATGATTGAAAAACAGACGGGAAAACAAATAAAATACCTCCACACAGACAATGGCTTAGAGTTCTGTTCTGATGAGTTTAATAGATTGTGCAAGTCAGAAAGGATCGTGAGACACTTGATAGTTCGTCATACTCCACAGTAAAATGGTGTTACAGAACGAATGAACAGAACGATCATGGAGAAGGTTTAATGTATGTTGTCAAATGCCAACTTACCAAAGTCGTTTTGGGCAGAAGCAGCCTCTACTACATGTTTTATGATCAGCCGATCCTCATCCGTTGCCATTGAGAAAAAGACTCCACAAGAGGTATGGTCTGGTAATCCTGCTAATTATTCTGATTTAAAGATCTTTGGGTGCCTTGCGTATGCTCATGTTGATAATGGAAAATTGGAACCGAGATCCATTAAATGTGTTTTTCTTGGTTATAAAGGTGGTGTAAAAGGGTATCAGTTATGGTGTCCAGAAAATAGAAAAGTTGTGATTAGCAGAGATGTTTTTTATGAAACTTCGATGCTACCTAACTTATCTCTTAAAAACTCTTCCAATAAAGAAAATCAAAAACAGGTGGAGTATCAGATTAATACAGAGTCGAGTCCTCAAGCCAGTACAAAAATTGAGAATAAAGTTACTTCTTCACTGCAATACTCTATCGCCAAAAACAGAACTAGAAGAGAAATTAAACCTCCAAAGAAGTATGCCGAGGCTGATCTAGTTGCTTATGCTTTAAATGCGGCTAAAAATATATATGCGAATTAAGAGCTATCTAATTATTCTGAGGCGGTTAGTTGTGAAGACTCAGAAAAGTGGATGTTTTCTGTGCAAGAGGAGATGGAATCACTCCACAAAAAATAGAACATGGGATCTTGTGAAACTTTCTAAAGGTAAAAAGGTTGTTCATTATAAATGGGTGTTTAAAAAGAAATAAGGAACTCCAGGAGTTGAAGAACTCAGATATAAAGTAAGGCTTGTTGCAAAGGGTTACAGTCAAATTCTTAGAGTGGACTTCACAGATGTGTTCTCCGCAGTTGTGAAGCATAGTTCGATTCGAGTTTTGCTTGGTATTGTGGCCATGTATGATTTGGAGCTTGAGCAATTAGATGTAAAAACTTCATTTTTACATGGAAAACTTGAGGAGGATATTTACATGCAACAACCAGAGGGTTTTACAGTTTCAGAAAAATAGGACTATGTTTGCTTGCTGAAAAAGTCCCTTTACGGTTTGAAACAGCCACCAAGTCAGTGGTACAAGAGGTTTGATTCCTTTATGACTTCTCATGATTTCAAAAGAAGTAGTTTTGACAGTTGTGTTTACTTTAAGAAAAATAGTGATGGTTCTTTTATGTATCTATTTCTTTATGTTGATGACATGTTGATAGCAGCAAAAGATAAAGGAGAGATAAGAAAGGTCAAAGCCCAACTAAGTGAAGAATTTGAAATGAAAGATCTGGGACCAGCAAAGAAGATACTTGGTATGGAGATTTTCAAAGATAGAAAAGCAAGTAAATTGTACCTAAGTCAGAAGGGGTACATTGAGAAAGTTCTTTGCAGGTTCAATATGCAGAGTGCTAAGCCTGTTAGTACTCCTTTAGCAGCCCATTTCAGACTTTCATCAACTTTGTCTCAACAATCAGATGATGAGAATGAGTACATGTCACATGTTCCATACTCTAGTGCAGTGGGATCTCTCATGTATGCTATGG
Source organism: Gossypium arboreum (assembly GCF_025698485.1). Lineage (NCBI taxonomy): Eukaryota > Viridiplantae > Streptophyta > Magnoliopsida > Malvales > Malvaceae > Gossypium > Gossypium arboreum. The sequence continues at coordinate 11,260,253 of NC_069075.1, read as the reverse complement.
TTTGTTCACGTCTAGATTTATCATATGCAATTAGTGCAATTAGTAGATATATGGCAAATCTCGGTAAAGAACATTGGAAAGCAGTTCAGTGGATTTTAATATACTTATGAGGTACTACTGATGTTTGTTTACAGTTTAGAAGAACTAGAGATGGAGTCATTAGGTATGTTGATGCTGATTTTGCTAGAGACCTTGATAGAAGAAGATCTCTCACAAGTTATGCAGTGAAATCAGTTGGAAAGCCAGTTTGCAAACTACAGTCGCTTTGTCTACCACTGAAGCTGAGTACATGGCGATTACTGAGGCTTGTAAAAAAGCTATTTGGTTTAAGGGACTCTTTAGTGAACTCAATGAAGACCTTCAAATCAGCACAGTATTTTGTGATAGTCAGAATGTCATCTTTCTTACAAAAGGTCAAATGTTTCATAAGAGAACAAAACACATTGATGTTCAGTATCATTTTGTTCGTGATATTATTGCTGTGGTGATATTGTTGTGAGCAAAATTGGTACTCATGAAAATCCTACAGATATGATGACTAAGTCACTTCCCATAACCAACTTTGAGCATTGCTTAGACTTGGTTGGTGTTCATTGTTGAAGTTAAACCCTTAAAAGGTTTTATGGAAGAGGTGAAGAACTTGTTCTTTGAGAGTTCGCGATGAAGAACTTGTTCATTGAGAATTCGTGTCAAGGTGGAGATTGTTAGAATTAAGTGACCAGAATCCTTATTTAAATAAAATACAGTGGTAAAATAAAATAAAAGAAGAATCTATATATAGAATTACACTTCTTTTATTTTATTTTAGAATAAGGTTTTTTAAACCTTATTAAATTCTATCTATTTAATATTGATTAGAATAAGGTGTTTTAGTCTTACTATAATATGGCTTTACAAGCCTATAAATAGACATAATCTATTCCTCTTATAATTATTTGAATTTGACATAGTGAATTTTCTTCTCCTCTGCCCGTGGTTTTTTTCCCGAAAAGGTTTCCACGTAAAATCTATGTGTTCTTTATTTTATTTTTCACACAACTTGATGCTCATCAAAGCACGGAGTTGCAGAAAGCTTCTACATTTGCTGAGTTGTGTCAAGTGTTTGCTGAGACAAATAAGTCAAGTATTTATCCTCTTCTTGATAGAATTATTCGTCTTGTGCTAACTCTTCTCGTGTCTACTGCAACAACCGAACGATCATTTTCAACGATGAAATTGTGAAGACAAGGCTTCACAATAGAATGGAGGATGATTTTCTTTCAACTTACTTGGTGGCATACATCAAAAAAGAGATAACTCAAGAACTTTCAACAAATTCTATCATCGATGAGTTCAATCTTATGAAAAAAAAATAGAGGGTGCAACTTAGGATGCTAGTATTGAGAAATATGACTAAGGCCAAGTTTTTTTAATTTAATTTTTGGAATTATAACGATATTTATGAAATTTTTGTTTATTGTTAGTTATTCTTTTTTGCATATTGGAAAGAAATATTTAATTTTATATAATGTGATTTTTTTTTGTTTTAATTTTTTTACAGTTAAATTGTTCATGCTTTTTAAAATACATTAAATTGATTTGTTTGATAAGAAAAAAAAGTATTCGAGAAGAATTGACTTTTTTTTTACATTAAAAAAAAGTCGTTCAGATTTAGAAGTTTCACCCCTAGAACTGAAATCCTGGATCCGTCCTTGGGTACATTTAAATTGTTGTAAAATGATTGTGTTTAATTTGTTTGGATTGTTATTCAACTATTTTTGTTAATTTGCATTTATTTATTATTACCTATAAATAAATTGTATTTAATTTTTGTTTGAATTTATATTATTTAGTGGCTTCAAATATAGATTTTTGTGGATTCGTATATTCGAAATATAATTGAAAATGTTAAATTTGGATTTCTTACATATTAGGATATTTGACAGATAATGATATTAATTCGAACTCGGATTTGAATAGTAATACTTAGATAATTTGCGGATTCAGATTTTTAGACAAATTTACGGATTCATATAATCTAAAAATTGAATATATCCGGCCCGTTGTCATGATTACTCGAGCCAACCCAAACAACACTAACAAATCTTTATAGGTCCAACATAACAAAAATGGGAATGATTTAAAAAGTATTTCACATTTTGTGCTTTTTATCCAACAACACAATACTTTTCATTGCAATCCTCTCTTCTAGTCCCCTATCGAGGGCTAAAACCCCAGATGACATTTATAGACTTATGTATAGCAAAATATATTGCATTGTCTATCTTGTTAAAATCCTTTAATTTAGTAAACATTCCTTCTCTCTTTGGCAAGAGGTAATACAAGGATCCAACCTTTCTTTTGTATGCAAAAAGATAGGAAACAACCCTAATAGATGGCTTCCACCGTTGGTCACAACATCTTAAAACATAAGTTTGTAATATGGCCCAAGTTGGTTAAGGTTTAAGTCATACAAAATTAAAATGTCCCCAAAGAATGGGTGTAAAAGAAAATGAAAACATGCTTCTAAATGTGTAGGCAAAAATAAAGGCTATTCTTCTCCATTTGTGCATTCTTACAACATTGTATACCATCAACCACAAAATCTCCAACAAAGTCCCTTAAAACTCCCAAGTCCTTAGCAATTATAGCAACATCAGTCATATCTACATCCTAGGTTATATTGTCAATAGTCATAGATGGTAAAAGAATCCTAGTTATCTCCCTACTTTTGTTATTGCTAGCCTTCGAAGAATGATAGAACAAAGAATTCAAGAGAGATGAAGAAAAATGGAAGAAACTGACCTCGTATAGAGATTGAGATTAAAACTTCCACAATTGCAACAACTTTCCACGAAATATCCTTGAAGATGTTTAAGGTTCCTTTGGGAATTACTTTGAAAAATTATTGCAATGAAGGTTTGTATTTGAGAAAATAAAGGCCCATTAAACTTGCACAAATCGGCAAAGTTAAATATGAGGCTCAATGACTATGATAATCTAACTATTCAGTGGCACGTTCTTTCATATCAGACATGCCTTCAGCATTTATTTAGGGCAATTTACAAGATAAAGCCCTTTTTTTTAATATTTACGGAAATGGGCCAACTTTTTGATTATTTATCGAAAAAGGTCGAATTCCCCGAAAGCGAGTCCACGTCAGCGCGATGTCAAGTGACATGTCAGAAAAACGCGTCCCTGGGGGAGCGTTGTGCCACGTCAGCACAAAGCTCCCTAGGGATATGTTTTGCCCGTTTTACCCCTCTAACGGCTATTTTTTTATCGTTAGAACCCCCAACGGTTAAAAAAAACTATAAAAACCCCCCTTCCATTTTTTTCACACTTCAATCCTTTTACACTTCAATCCTTTCAATATTCTCTCAAATTTTTCTCAAATTCCTCTCAAAGCTCTTTTTAATTTTTGCAAAAAAGCTCTATTTAATTTTTTTATGAATAATTTTTTTAAATCAAAAAATATTCAATCGTGTTAGCATTGGCTAGAAAATCAATTCATCTTGATAATAAACACATCTCCATCGAACAAATAAAAATGGTAAGTGTTAAATTTAAATTTTCAATATTATTTAAGATTTTTTTATTTATAAAATTTTAATTAATTTTTATTTTATATTTTTATAAAAGTCTGTAAATCGGGTGTTGCAATGCTATATCCGTAATATGTCTGGTCCTCCATTATCAATTGATAGAGAATTACCTGCGGGAAGCGAGTTTTTGGCACGTGGCCACAATAGGCCAGGGGTGCAAGTTGAACCCGAAACTCATTAGCGCGCTGATAGAGAGGTGGAGACCTAAGACACACACATTCCATATTCCATGCAGAGAGTGTACTATCACTCTGGAAGACGTGCATTTGCAATTAGGATTGCTAGTAGATGGGTACGCAGTCACCGGGTCCGCTCAATCTACTGATTGGGGAGCCGTATGCTACGAGCTTTTGGGTGTTATTCCGAATAATATTAACGGAGGTCAGATCGAATAGGCCGATTACAAGACACATTCCCGAAGTTGGATAATGATTCGACTGAACTAGAAAGAATACGATATGCTCGGGAATACATTCTTGAGATAATTGGAGGTTATTCAATGCTGGACTTATCACGAAACCTCGTACATCTGAGATGGCTGCTGAAACTCGTTGATTTTAGAGTAGCTAGTGAATTTAGTTAGGGTCTGCCATGTTGGCAACATTGAACCGGGAGATGTACGGGGCAACGTGACCTAATAAAGCCAAAATCGGAGGTTGCCTATCACTACTGTAATTATGGGTATGGTTTTGCTTTTCATTTTTATGTCCTCGAATGGACCATCCATATACATTCTCACTCATAACGAGGTAAATTTTATATTAGAATTTACATTATTACGTAGATTTAAAATATAATCGTATGCTAAAAATTTATTTAATTAGGTGGAACTGTTCAGCAAGTTATGTTGGATTACCTTCCTCTTTTAAAGATATACAGCTTCTATTTGACCAAAGGTCAAAAGCACAAGTAAGTATTAAATAAAATAGATATACATAATAAAATAGTCAAATCGTATTTAGTATTTAGTATTTAGTATTTAGTATTTAGTATTTAGTATTTAGTATATAACTAATATTTTTATCATGTTCATATAGTTTTAATGGACACCATACGAGGATCCGACAATTCGGGCAATAATTCCGAATGAATACTTTCAAAATCCAAACATTTGGCATGTGAAGGTACCATTGGTCAACTATGTCATCGTGGAGATGCACCACTCAGATAGAGTCTTGCGGCAATTTAGATTTCAACAACTGATTCCCGTGGCACCTAAAGTGCTCAAAGATGAGCATAAAATCGACTTACGATAGTTGCATATAGATTGGCTGAGATATTGGTCAGCATATATCGAAATGTGGGAAAATCAGTATGATTACATACCTACACGGGAACTGATCATCGTTCCAGAGTTAGCGTGCGTCAGAATACATGCCATGGTTTAGGATCCATGGCAAGCCATATTTACTGTGGAAGATGAGAGGCGATGGAAAATTCATTTCGAATGGGAATGATAGGGCCTTTTAAATCCAAGAAGAAGGGATAATGACACGGGCTCATCAACAGCGCCCAGACAATCACCGTGCCCATCAACAGCTCCCATACAATCACCAGGCCCATCAATAGCGGTCACACAGTCACCAGGCCCAACACTTCAACTGACGACACCCACATCATAGCCTTTTTAGATTATGCCAGGTGCATATCCTAGCCCTTTTATGTATCCTAACCCTTACATGTTTCCTTTTCCGGTCCTATGGCAGGTTGGAATGCATGGCCCAGTTTATCTCCATTCCCGATTACTCCGAGTGGACCGCCAATCTATAGGCCACCGTCGCATGAGAGATCAAACAAGGCGCTGTCGGGGAGCTCTTCTTTCTACCAATCCCCATCGTCTTATGGGATTCAAACACCTTCGCCATGAGTGATGCAAACACTTCAGCATTCACTATTCTATCAAGGTGGGCCATCCTCACAACATCCACAACCAGATCCCCTGCCAGAAGAACCAGAATCCCCGCCGGAGCAACCACAACCCTTGCCGGAAGCTGGACAAAGGAGGAATCCGGTCATGTAATCGACAACCCCATGTGGCAATTGAATTCAATTCCGTACCAACATTTATTTTTTTAATATATTTGTACAAACTTTTTTATATTGTTTCATTTAATAAAATAAAATTTATTTTGAATAAAGTAATTGTAATTTACTTTTATATTTTTAATAAAATAGAAGTTCTTTTAAATAAAGCAATATTTTGAATATTTTTATATTTTTAATAAAATATAAATAATGCAACATAGTTTTATTACAACAACTATCAGTTATTTCGATTTGGACATTATCGACTTGTATGGCCTGGGTTCCTACACCATCCGCAATTCTTCTGTTGGTTGGCTGTTTCTCGGATATCTATATTGTTACGTATTCTAGTTAAGCAAGGTCGACCCTTTAGGTTGTGACGTAATTCTCTATCAAGTAACAACTTAAACGGAGCAAGCGATACAGACGGCCACTTACGTTCATCTGGGACCGGTGGGAATACGTGTCTCCACACGTTATACATGTATTCTATTTTGTACACTTCGTCAACATAGCTCATGGGATCTAGACGGAAATTCTGACAAGTTGCAATTACATGAACGCATGGATAACAAAGTCCGTCAAACCTCTCACAGTTTCAAGTCCTATTTCTCAAGTGTACACTATATTGCCCACCAGTAGTACCTTGGTGCGGTTTGTCAAACTCCGTCACACGAAACCATAGGTTGTCTCGATCGTGACACACTATGTACGTGGTGTTCGCCTGCGCCTTCGCCTTGTTAATTTCTTGCAATACCTTCTTGCACCATACATAGCCTCCCTGCATTTGGCCTTTATAACTCGTTACTCGCTTTGGAAATAGTGCCGCTAAACAAAAATATGTCTCTCGCACAACCGATGTTATCAGTAAATAACTCGCTCCTTTTAGAACAGAAATTATGGATTCAGCCAAGTTTGAGGTCATATGACCATATCGTAGACCATCGTTGTATACTTGTGTCCACTGTTCGAAAGGTATGTTACAGAGGTAGTCCACGTCTTCTTCGTTAACTGAACGCAAAACTGTCAACATCTCAAGAAAACGGTCCTTACTTATCTCATACCCTGCCAATATAAGTTCATAGCGAAAATTACATACCACTCTTCCATTTAGAATAAATTCAATATTACAAATGAAATTATATTAATAGAGATTAAATACCTATGTTGGTCACTTGTCGTTTTTCACTTGTAGATCAAAATTGCCCGTAGTAGTTGGATGCAACGTGCCTTAGGTAATACCGATAGTGTGTGCGATGCCATAGGCTTCCCTGTCGCTTAATTGTGGCTAGTATTCTAATGCCCCAATCCTATATAACGCAGATATCAGCTTGCGGGCAGACATGCCTCCTTAACCTAGAAAGAAAGAAATCCCAGTCATCAGCAGACTCCCCAGGTGTTATTGCAAACGCAATTGGAAAGATTCCCCCACTGTCATCCTGTGTCATAGCTAGCAATAGTCGATGGGTATATCTACCAAACATAAAGGTACCGTCAATTTGTACCAATGCCTTGCAGTATAGAAATACGTCTCGGCATTACTTAAAACTCCAGAATAGACGTTTGAACACTTCACATCCATGGAGCAATTGGTCGTTATAGTACACAGGTGCCGTTTCAAGGTCTGTTATGCAACCTGGGATGTATCTCTTTAACACTTGACACCACTACCACATTTCACTATATGAAGTGACCCACTCACTATGCCCCTTTTCCAACGCCTTCTGCTTAGCTATCCAAGCCTTGCGGTAAGAGGAAGTGTACCTCATTTGGCTACGAATATTGGCAATTAAGATCGACACTGAAGTCCTGGGATCTGCCTTCACTGTCAGTAGTATTAAGCTAGCTAACATATCTGAATCCATCTTGGGATGATCTTGTCAAACACCTGTCAACGAAGTACGTTAAATAATGCAATATTACATAATAACAATATTATTCAAAAACCCTAAATACTATACCTCCAATACATGTATGTGGACCTTTATACTTTTTTATCTCCAACAACCCTGTCCTTTTCTTCAACGAGGCATAGATTTTCCATGAACATGTACTGTCTTGTAGTGCACACTTCGCCTCAAACTTATCGGGTTTGGATTTAACCACGCGGTAGTTAACCCTGTTCATGATGCTATATTGTTTCAATGTACCAAGAAAACTATCCTTATTGGAAAACTCATTACCAACTTCCAATTCACCCGAATCTAATAACGAACTTGTAAAATCACGCGTTCTGTGTGGTAGATTTGGAAACTCCAACGCATCATCTGCAGATAGATCGACATTATGCATGTGAGCTGGAGACGAGTATGCCTTGAATCGTGGATCTTCTTCTTCATCTGAACCCCCTTCAACATCTTTAAGTTCTGTTGGAATAGGTTCTGGTTTAGAAAATAATGCAACTTCTACACCATCGGGGTCAGGCTCTCAAGGTGGATCCACATCAGACTCATTATCTAACCCACCATCATCTGCAACGTACGAGGTCCCTTCACTGGTGGACATCGTAGAGAGTACACCATCCCTTCTTTTGGATGTTTCATAACGTTCCCAATTAGATGTAGATTGTCAACCACTAGAAGTTGATGTCATTCTCCAGTACGTATTTTTAGCATCAAACATCGCCCACCGAGGTGCATGTCCTATCCACTGACGGAGGGTCGTACAGGGGTTGTGTATTCCATATTGCTACTAAACATGGGCGCTTTCGTGTTTTGCAACCCACTAACGGAGTGTCGGGCAGGTGTATTCCTCTCAAACAGCAATAAATGTTGAAGTCGCAAATGCATCATTTGGCAATGAAAATTGTACATATAACTCAATATAGGGTGATCCACTAGCGAGATGAGTCTGCATCATTGCCTCCATCCAAGCTAGGAGCATCTTTAATGTCTAACGAGTCATATCTCACGGGATCAATAGAAGCACAAAATTGATACCTAATAGACAAAACTTTCATTGGCGTCGTTCCGAAAGATTTTACACCTAATTCTTTTACGAAGTTCTATCAAATCTATGTTCTGGTTAAAAACCAGTCGCACTGTATTCTCCGATAAAAAACAACGCCGTTCTCGGTGTGATGAACCTCACCATCATAGTAAATAACAGCACTAATACGTTCACTCATCTTCAATTTCTATTTTGCTTAGCGTATCTAATTTTTCTTGCTGTAACTTATGCAACCTGAGAATAAATTTTGGCTCATTTATAGCCTCAGGCCAAATAGGAACTACTGTAGAAAAAGAGTGTCCACGTGGGAGCTTTTTTCAGTATTTTTGCTGACAATGCATCCTGCTTGAAGCGTTTTTGACATTATTTGTTCAGAAACATCTTTTCAAAATTATTTTTTCAGAAACTACTATAGAAAAAGAGCGTCCACGTGGAAGCTTTTTTTAGTACTTTTGCTGACACTGTACCCTACTTAAAGCATTTTTTACACTATTTGTTCAGAAACATCTTCTCAAAATTATTTTTTCAGAAACTACTGTAGAAAAAAAACGTCCACATGGGAGCTTTTTTCAATACTTTTGTTGACAGTACATCTTGCTTGAAGCGTTTTTTACACTATTTGTTCAGAAACATCTTCTCAAAATTACTTTTTCAGAAACTATTGTAGAAAAGCGTCCATATGGGAGCTTTTTTCAGTACTTTTGCTGACAGTGCATCCTGCTTAAAGCTTTTTTGACACTATTTGTTTAGAAACATCTTCTCAAAATTATTTTTTCAAAAACTACTGTAGAAAAAGAACGTCCACGTGGGAGCTTTTTTCAGTACTTTTGCTGACAATGCATCCTCCTTGAAGCGTTTTTGACATTATTTGTTCAGAAACATCTTCTCAAAATTATTTTTTCAGAAACTACTGTAGAAAAAAAAGATCCACGTGAGAGTTTTTTTCAGTACTTTTGCTGACAGTGCATCTTGCTTAAAGCGTTTTTGACACTATTTGTTTAGAAACATTTTCTCAAAATTATTTTTTTAGATACGTCTTCTCTAATTTATTTTTTCAGAAACTATTTTTTTTATTGCTAATATATTTTTCCATAACCCTAAACAAAAATTATTTAAAAAATTTAATTCATAATTTAATTAATTAACCCTAAAACCTAATCTAATTTATTTTTAAATTAATAATTAATTTAATTAAGTAACCCAAAACCCTTATTTATTTGATTTTTTCTTAAAAATCCTAAACCCTAAAATTCTAACCCTAAATGCAAAAAAATCCTAATCCTAAAAAAAGGACAAAATACGTTCCTCGGAGAGTGTTTTGCTGACATGTCACCTGACATCGTGCAGACATGGACGTGCTTTCGAGAAATTCGGCACTTTCGAATAAATAATTAAAAAATTGACCTATTTCCATAAATATTAAAAAAAACTTTTTCTTATAAATTGCCCATTTATTTAGCTTATTTAATAATATTCTGAAAGTCATGCTTTGTCATCGTTGCTCTTTAAAATAAGTCTTTCCATTGGATGGATAACCTCCATTAAAATAGGCTACACAAATATGTCATAATTTATTTAAGGCAAAAAGAATTTTTTACAGAGTCTCACACATAAAGAAAATATTCACATGATGCTCTCCACAAACATTGGAAATCTTTCGCACTCATTCATCAAAAGGAAGAACTATTGTTATATCCACACAAAAAATGACCAAGACCTAAATAAGATCCAAGAAAGCAGAATGCTTACATGAGCTCGCGCTCTTTAACATCCAAGAGCTTATTTGCCAGCGTCATAAATCCATATGCGGCAAAATGGGATTCTCTCCATATAACAAGAGAAGCTTTTACCTTGAAGTCTGAGCTACAAAGCTTCCCTATCAAATAAGAGATGTCACGTCAATCAATCATAGTAATAATTACATTGACTTTACCTTAGGTATGACCTCTCATTACTACTCAATTTCGTTAATACCATTTTCTATCAACCTTTCCCTTTTACTAAAACATTGATTAAGGGGTTGTTTAGTATTACTTATGGCTAGAAAAATACTTTTGAATGAAAAGTTATGCTAAATAAGTTATTTTTTGTTGAAATTTTTAGTTTTTGAAAAGGAAAAATTAAAATTTTTAACTTTTTCGGTTCCAAAATCACTTTTGATACTTAATTACTTTTTCATCATTCCAACAACATAGTACTTCCTTTTTAAAAAAAAATTATTAATTAAAAATAAAAAATATTTTTTAAATAATACAAATGTATTAATATCTAATTACAAATATTTAATGTCATATTTAAATATTTAAAATATAGTTTATATATTCTAATTAAATTTTATAAATAATTAATGTTTATTGCTTAAAAATATTTAAAATTTATATTTTATATATTAAAAATTAACAATAAGTTATAATAAATTATTTTTATATTCTTACTAAAATATAATAATATTAACTAATTTAAATATTATTTAAATATATATTTATTACTTGATAATATCATATTTAAAATAGACATTTTAACAATAATACTAAACACTCAAATCTTAAACTAAACTTGTGAAAAGTACTTCTTAAAAGTACTTTTTCATAACACCTTTAAAAATACTTTTTAAAAACATTGCTACTAACCCTTAGTATCAGAAATTGTCTCAAACCACAATTTCCGACCCCTCTTAGTATCCTTTGTCTTGTAGATCACCCTATGAAACAACTCTATCCATTTAACAACCCAACTTGCTACATAAAGACATCACCAAACAACAAATAAGATTATAAGTGACAGGTTTCTTGAATATAATCCATATTTCTACGATAAAGTTTGAAACATGACTACCCACGGAAACAAGAATGGACATAATTATGTGGTCAAAATTGGGGTAACTGTAACTTAAGATCAACAAAATGTAGCTATTCGGAATAGGAAACAACAAAGTCTTTCCTCATTTCATGGCAACCAGAACCAGTATTCATCTTATATTAAGCTTTTAACTCAATATCTAATTAAACCAGTAATCTTGCAAGATTTGATTTTTTTTATTAATATGTAAGCATAAACCGAAAGGCCCAAGCCTTTCACAGAATTACATGATCAAAAGATCAGTGCAGTAGGCAGAAGTGTAAAGTTGAGAGTTTGCTTGGAACATTTTTATATTAGACAAAGGCCCAGTAGAACCAAGATTGACAGAATTGTGCTAGCTCAGGGCACCTAAAGTGTTGGTATCCTAGGTAATATCTTATCAAACTGTCGGCAACCTATTTACCAAGTGCGTGTGATCAAGCACGCTCTCAACTTTTGATCTTGCCCCTTCATTTTTAATTTTAGGGAGAAATTTATGACCATCTATTTTATTTACCCTCATATCTGTCACCGAATCAAACAATGTCTACTCTTGTTTTGTCGGCATATAGTTAAAATGTGCTACAGTACATACAGATAGAATATGATTATTCCAGTTGATTGAGTACTCCTTAACGTTTTAGCAAAGAATTAAAGAATTAAAGTTCGAGTCTTGTTATCAATCTCATTTGATGTCTGATCCATGAGTACCAAAAAACAATGAATGCAATAGATGAAATAAATCCTTTGGCACAGATTTTGGTGTACAAAAGTCAAAACCATGGAAGGTGGTCCAGTTAGTTTTGGAGAGCCAAAACATTACATTTAACCACAAGGAAGCGGCCAAGGTTTTCACCTTAGCTGCTACAGCAGCAGCAGTAGCTGTAAGTTCGTGCACCTAGGCAAAATGAAAGGTGGTAATGGGGTATGGGAGGTGGGTCCTTCTTTCTGCATCACCAAACTGCAATGCCGCCGAAACCATCTACTGAACAAGGTTGGCAATGTCAACTGCATTTTATGACAAAACCAAACAACGCTTAAGCTTTTGTGTAGATAAGGCACCTGCAAAATGATAAATGTTGGCTAAATATTAGCTATGCTCTAGTCTCCCATGGCCCCTACCATTTAAGAACATGGTCAGTCAGCAATATAAGTCCATATCATAATCTGGCTTTTTTTGTGGGAAGTTCAAAACCAACATACATTCCTCTTTCCATCACTATTAGTAGTACTGGAGGGACATCCTTCCCTAATCTTTAGCCTATGTGCTCAAACATTCCTGCTTCATTTCAACTATAGTTTTCTGCATATGGTTCCTCCACAACTAGAGTTTTCAACTTTCATACGCATTGAAAACCAATTCTTTGAGCAAGATATGGAAAGTTTTTTATCTATGATGAAGTCCAAGGGGAATATAAGGCCCAAAAAAATAAGCCCAGGAAATTAAGGGGTGGCTAAACCAGTAACCAGAGTAAGTGCAAATCTGGGGTTGTCTTGTCTCTGCACTCGGCTCCCTCACCTCCTTGGAAAAGCCTAACCCTTAAATCCTTTGAATTTGTATCTCTAAGCCATTGACATTATCATATAATCAGATCCATTGTTAACTCTTTTATTTGATCGTAATTCCTGGTAGAGAAAAAAAAAAAAAAAAAGAAGGGTGAGGGGAGCCTCCTGAAATTCTTCTTATAGCTGGTGAGTGTAAACAAACACGATCTCTTTTTCTTTAGATTTTTAAGTCCCTTTTTTTGTATTAATATTTGATGAGATTTACGAATTGGGTTTTGTATTTTGCTTGTTTCTAGATCATTTCTCAATCACATTTTTGTTCTTTTTTCTTACTAACTTTTACTTTGTATGTTTTTGCTAATCTCTGTTTTGTCAATACCTTGCTTAAATTCATGGTTTTTAAGATTTGATCATATCAAAATCGATTTTTTCTGCTCTAATTCATTTGGATATTCTAGACTTAGTTATAATGGTTCGGTGCTTTTAAGTTTTTTTTTTTTCTTCTTTTATGGAAAGAGTTAACTGGCTGTTCCATATATGAACTTGGTTCTAGCCTTTTAGTCAATTGCTAAATATAAAACAAAAGGGCAGTTTGCTTGGTGATTTAGTTTCTACCGGGGTCTCTTTGATGCAAAACTGAGTCTAGTATGCTATAATTTGATCTCTCTTTGCAAGATGCAGATGCTCTACTTTATGATCAAGAGCATATATATTTTTTTCTTTGAATGTTGAAATTGATTTACTTGGATCTATAGCTTATTTCCTGGTCAAAGTTCTCTAGTTCATACAATCAGAGTTTCTGTGTTTCAGTGAATTTTTATGAGCTGTTGACATAGCAGTAAAAGTTTTCAATCCTTAAATTTAACTCTTTAAATGACTCCTATTGAAAAATATATGAAACCTTTTAAAGACTGAGTTTTTCAGCATCTCTAATGATTAAAACAAAGAATAAGACAAAAAGTAACTTTTTAAAAGAATTCTTACAGTTAGAAGTGAAAGCACAAGGGCTTGTTTATATATGAAGTTCTATATTGTTTCTGTACCATGGTCCAGTGGTAATATTCAAAAGATTGAACTATCACATGTTATCTTATAAGGTCTAGTGCATAGTTGATGCATATTATTATACAATCAAGCATCTTATATTGCCCTTGCAGATGATTTATTGCTTATGATTGATTTCATATATAATTGTTGTTCAAAAGATCTTATCAATTATCAGTTCTTTGCTACCAAATTTGGCCTCTAGTTTTTTGTTATCTAATGACACTTATATCTGTTAACTTTTAAAGTTTATACAAAAATGATGTGATGTTTTACTGGTTAAGGGCAAGGACTAAACATAGGATTAGGAATCTTAGGTGGGCTATTAATCTGTCACGGTTGTTGGGTAAGTTGTTTTTTTATTTCCAATCGATTATTTGGATATTTCACATGAATGATCTGGCATTTATCATATGTCCTTATTTTGAGCTTCTAAAATCTAAGCAGTAGAAGGAGCTTAAGTGGGATTTCAGGTGCGAGGCAAGGTGTTAGCAAGTTGGAGAGATCAAGGTACTGTTCCTTGCCTTCTAAGGAACTATATAATTAAAAGACTTTAATGAGTTGCATATTACTTGTTTCACTTAATTGTTTACTTTTCAAATTCTGATAAATATTTTACTTATCTTGAATATTTTAGCCGGAGACAGACAGTTGTGTTACCCTGTACTGTAACGATTAGTACTTTGGTTGGTTTTACATGAGGGCCCTCGTCTTGTTCCTGCAGGAACCGTAACGTACATATTCACTAGGAAGGTCATTAGTACTACACGCGTAGGGTGCTCAGGATAGATTTGTCTATGTTGCAGGAGGGTGAAAGTGGAGTAGAGTTTATTCCTTTTTTATTCAATTGACCTAATATTTGCTTCACAAGAAAGGTATTTTCATGTAAGCAATTGCTGAATGACACATTTGTACTCTTTATTCCTATTTTAGCTTCCTTTTTCAGCTTGCCTTTATTCTTTTCTTCGGTAAACCCATTTCTGTTCTTGAACAGGATACAAGGTTGGTGCTTCTTAGGTGATAACTTCAAGTACCAGAGAAGAAACTTAATTCCGAGTGCTTTTCATTGTTGATATGGTTATATAGAGTGACACTCGTAGGAAGGTTGTAAAATGGCTTTTGTTTCAGAGGAAGAAAAAACTGAGGATTACCTTTTCAAGATTGTACTAGTTGGTGATTCAGCTGTTGGGAAATCGAATTTACTTGCAAGATTTGCTAGGAATGAATTCTACCCAAATTCCAAGTCAACCATAGGAGTGGAGTTTCAAACTCAGAAATTGGATATAAATGGGAAGGAAGTTAAGGCACAGATCTGGGATACGGCTGGTCAGGAGCGCTTCAGGGCCGTTACATCTGCATATTACCGAGGTGCAGTTGGAGCTCTTCTTGTGTATGACATCAGCAGACGACAGACTTTCGATAGCATTGGTAGATGGTTAAATGAACTTCAAAGTAAGAACCGTGATTAACTTTTGTGCTTTTGTTGATTATACTTATAACGCATATGCAAACCCTCTCATCCTGAATCTCGTTTCTATAATTTTTTACCGAATCTCACCAATCCAAAATGGGTTAAATTTTGTTTTCTGACTGTTAGGCCATATTGTGGCAAATTTTTGTAACTAGATGGTGTTTCCTTTCCATGCCCAGCCACTATTATAGATTTGTTGTTTTTAGCCCATGCTGGCTAAGGACTGAATTGTGTGATTTGACATTTTGAACAGCTCACTCAGACATGAACGTAGTCACCATTTTAGTAGGCAACAAGTCGGACCTCCGGGATGCCAGGGAAGTATCCACAGCCGAAGGGAAGGCCTTAGCAGAGGCACAGGGTTTATTTTTCATGGAGACTTCTGCACTTGATTCCTCCAATGTAGCGGCTGCATTTCAGACTGTCGTTAAAGAGATCTACAACATATTGAGCCGGAAAGTTATGATGTCTCATGAGCTCAAGAAGCAGGACGCACCATTGGATGGGAAGACCGTGGTTTTACAAGGGGATGAGAACCAAGAACGTGCTACTGAGTCACCCAAATCGGGTGGTTGCTGTTCATCCTGATGCTTATCCATTTTAACGATTCTCCATCAAGTTTCCACTGAAGTTGCTGATATTTCTTCTTCTCCATGTCTTAATTTGTTTGAATAACATTTGTTTTTACTCGGTCATGCTTTGCTTTTATCATATATGGTGGCTGAAGAAGAGACTCATATGGAATAGAAATTAGAATATGTAAATGAACTCGAGGGGGATTGGAAGGGGGTTAAAGAAAAGAAAATCAAATTCAGATGACTATAAATTTTCGAATGTCAGACATATTTCCTTCTTGCTTTCCACTTCCCCTCCCCTTTGTTCTTTCTAGTTTCTACCCCCATTTTCCTGCAGGGCTTTGTTTTCTACTGTTATGTAATACGATGGGACAGTGATTTACGGAATACACCATATATTTTTCCCTGAATATCTTCTTGCAAGGTATTATCTGTTTCGGCCCATTGGGTCTCATGGTTTTATCCATGAAAAGCACCTCATCAGTTGAAGGTGGTTGTATCCCCACCACTCAAATGAGCGCTCGTTGTTGTTAGTGACACGGTTTTGTTGACCAAAGATACCTTAAATGTTGTAAGTTGAAGATGATATAAACCCTTGTATCTTAGGATCAACTTTAGTACACATCCGACGTGGGATTCACGACTCCTCTTAGGATGACCATATTGCAAAGCAAGTTCTAGAAAAATGGTGGGATTAATATCGTTCATTGCAACAATAATACTAAAAGGATAATTGAAGAATTCTTACAGAAGAGAAGAGAGGATTGTTGTGAAGAACAAGCTATAATATTCACCCTGTTGGCCAATTCAATTGGAGGGGATATAATAAGATAATTCTAAATTCAATTGATGATGTAAGCTCCTAAACATGGTTTAGCTAGGCAAGGCTTATAGCATCATCATGGTGACTCAAAAACTCGCCTCCTCCGTAGTAGGACGCCTCAAGAAATATCGTAAACTATTAGCAAGAACCTGCCAGATTTCATGCAATCAAACCACTCATTAAAATGACATCCCAGCAAGCAATTACGATGTCTGCCCTACCTTACCTAAATAATTAATACCATACATACAGATTGCAATTGTAGAACTCTACTTTGATCTTCTTTACAAACCCCACAACAAATGTGCAATATGGGTTAAACTTAGTGTTCATTGCTCTTTACCTGCTGCAGAGGCCTGATGATAGCTTTACCCTTGTAGCTGACGTGAAACTTTGCCTTTGCCAACAACCCCTATGTGTCAAAGGTAAAAGCATCGAGAGAAAACTAATATCATTAGGCTAATTCAAGATGACAACATACGAAACAGAATGAGTAACTGACCGGCTCACCTCAGTGTCGAACTCTCCAGACTCAACGGTGATGTTGATGTCAGTAATAATTTTTACAAGATCCACCAGCAACCCTGGACGGTCAGCAGTCTCCACATGGAGCAAGCTGAACCAAATTTATTTCCAAAACAAAGTTATACAGAAATGAACCGATACTACAAGCCAGAGCATATCATCTCTTTCATTTTGATAAACAAGTACGGTGCCAAGGCCTATAATCTTAATTAAGCTATCAAAATTACAAGGGTAGTGAATGCATTTGACTACAGCATCCATTACCTACGATCAGGACCATCATCATCGACTCTTATGTGGGTTGCAATGTCCACATCAACCTGAGGAATCCCAGCAAAGCAAAATTTAAACCAAGGACCAAGGTTATTGTGGGATATCATTCTCAGCTTAATAGTTTATGGACAATTCATATCATTTATGGTCAGTTGCATCAGTCTCTGTTGCAAGCATGGAAAATATCTTTTGGGATTACAACAAATGTCAACGTAACAGTCTTCTTGTAGCTGCCGTAAACATTCAACACAGGAAAATGCTGAACTTACTGAGTGAGCAGAAAAGATGAACTTTGCAAGAAGAATATACCTTTTCTTTTGGTGGCTCAACGCCGAAGGTTGCACCCATAGCTAACTGGGAACTTGATTCCTGGACCACAAATTAACATTTGATAGCTTTTACTAGGAGATTTCTCATTAGGAATTAGTAAAAAGGAATAGGTGATTACTGGATGATATTCAAGTAAGTTGTTAATAATCGTCAAACGTATTGCCTCAAGCAGTTCTGGGTCCTCAACTTTCCTTCCAGTACTACTACAGAAAAGAACCAATGCCATGTTAGCAAAGTTGCATTGAAAATAGATATTATAACAATACAACTGATACTAACATTCACTTTTCATTTGAGTGTGTTTTATTAACTGCATTGAATTTCTGAAGTTGAATATCCCATGAATCTATTTGCTTTGCCACAATGACAAGATTTTAGCTCGAGAAAAATGAGGAGTTATAATTCTGCCCAATAATTCAAGGAAAATGGTGATATAAACTCTTGAAGATTCTAAAACTAAAACAATTTGTAATGGCTTCACACGCTCACACATCATTCCATTGTCACGTTTGTGTTATTTAGGAGCATGTACATTTACAGCTTTAATCACTTAAAAATAATCCTAGACAATAATTATAAGAACTACTTATCATTAAGCTGAATTAGGGGAGGATTAACTACAAACAAGAAGAAAATTACAGTCATTAACTGCAGATAGCTAAACCTTACAGAAAATGTAAAATGCTATAAACGATCAACAAGTTTGTATTCTGTTTCCAAGAAAGTGCAAGATGAAGACAAGTTAAAAGGCATATGACTTACGCCTTAGTGATGGCAAACTTGTTATGCTTCCCAGATGAATCCAGATAGACATTTGCTTTAGAAACATTCAACCCCAGATTTTTCAGTGCATTCATCTGCAACTCATTCACTAATAGTTAGATTATACACGATAGATTCTATCATACAAAAGTGAAGATCCAATATCTCATTAGGAAAAGCAAATTAAGTAAATGGATTTATACAGTATCCAAAAGTGCTCCAAGCCGATCGCCAAAGGTTATTTCCACTACAGTGGCATCTGGATTAGAGTCTTGGTCAATTATAACTTTGGGGGTTGGAACTGTATCAGTGTCCTGGAAACTTCCATCACTCTTCAAGCATACAATCATAAGAATAGGAACTTTAGCCAGTTAACACATAGTTAAAATTCAGCCAAATATATATGCATATATATATCATTCTTCTTCCATACCTCCACAGCTGTGGCTGATGATGTTGCTCGTGGAATGATCCCCATCATTGAAAATGACAATCTAACACTGTAATGATTAAAAGTGAAGATGCAAATTAGCAAGAGATTAGGTATCAAGATACAATAAAACTATCGAACAATGTTTAACAAGCAAGAATCCAGTTTAAAAGTAACCGTAGTAAATTGATGAAACATTTGGATGGGATAATTTGAACTGTAAAATTGCAGCCAAAGCTAGACAAGCTGCAGTGTGTGTGTGTGTTTCTTCATTGGCATAAATAAAAGAGTCCCACGGGCCTTAAATTGCGATGTATGATTCAGTTCCTAACATAATGATTCGTTTCTTCTAATTGGGGACACCCATAAGCTGATTTATGCAATTCAGTCGGATTTACAAGTGCATTGATGTTTTTACTTGAAGCAACAGAAAAGTCATCTTAAAGAGTACTCAAATCAACAATTTCAGCACCCAGAGTAGGAAGTATCCAGATACCAACCCTCCCCCCACCTCGCGCAAAAAAAAAGAAGCTAAATTTAACAATGAAATAGATTGAAGAAAGGTACCTTCTTTTCTCAAGAATGTTGGGTGGTGTGGTGACAAAGGCAGCAGACCAAGAATGGTTTTTGAAATCAAAAACAGGAAAATTAAGCTTGTTAGTGTTGCTTGAAAAGTATACACCACAATTAGCAGCAGAAGCCATAGCCACAGCCATTATAATAGAAAAAAAAAAGCTGAAGCTGAAGAAAGGAGAAAGGAGAAAATGAAGAAAAAAAAAAAGGTAAGGAGATGAGAAAGAAGCAGCAAAAACCAAAGAAAAATGTTATGCGAGAAGGTTCAAGAAATGAGAGTGGGATCTCGTTTTATCCGCCATGAAAATGAGAGAGAGAAAGAGAAGTGTCGTATATTTTGCTCCTCTCCTTTTTACTTTTTTTTACTTTTTCTGAATTCGGTTAATAATAAGCAGATGAACCTGTTTTAGCTTAGGAATGAAAGTGTTAAGATGTAAATGAAGGTGCAAACTTTGGGTTAATTAAATTGGTGAAACTGTTGCCATTAAATGGTGGAAATCAATAGGTCTCTTTTATTTTGTACATGTGATACATGTGAGCCTCCCTTGCACAGCTCTCGCAAAAGTTAGACATAATTGATTCAATATTGATTAACATTACACTTTGACAAGCATTTTTATTTGAACCTCTAGAAATGATCATTTTATGTCCAATTAGAAAGGACCACTTAGTGGTAAGTGATGCTTCTATGAAAGTGACTATGAAGTTGTAGAAGTTTAGATAAGATGAGATAAAAATGACCACACATTCAATTTCAAGGGTCATATATTGTACCATTGAATCACATTTTGTATGATTGTGTCTTATTATTCTAGGCCTTGGGGGATTCCCAAAAGAGTGGGGATCTCTGTGGAGTCTAGAATTATACAATGCAGATTAAAATCAAACCAAATATCTCATTACAATTTCAATCTACAAAATACAATAACCCAGCAATTTCACTGGATAATATTTTATCAGCACAATATCCAACGACTCTAAAATTAATGGAAGAAAAAAAAAATGGTCTTCTCTTATATGTATCCCAATGTCACCAAGAGATGCATGATACATAATCTGTGTATACCCACAATCTTGATTTTACATCTTAATCAATCCCAGCAAAGAAAACCTGTATTGAAAGAAAAAAAATAAAAATAAAAATGAACCCTCAAAAGCTCAAACCTTACATGAATCCTTTGCAACTGATCTCTATATCAAGTTTTTTCATCAAACCAGGTGAACCAAATTAGCTCTACTCATATTTTTTGCCATATAAAACTGAAATATTTTCACAAAGGAAATGTAGAAATCACAGTCATTAACCAGCTCCACCATACAAATTTCCTACAATTTGACATCATAGCTTCATCCTCCTCCTATGCAGCAATTCCTGGAAAAGAAGATGATTAAGAGGAAATGAGTACAAGGAAAGCACCCAAATTAACATTACCTGTTTCTCAACTAATAACATTATCTTAAAAGGGGGAGGATCTCCAGGTATCAGAAGTGTAATCTTATGCTAAGTATAGACAATGATGCAGTCTATGCATGCATGGAAAACAAGGTAGCAAGTAGACAAGATTTAAAAAATGGCATGTACCATTAACTTGCAATAACTTGTTTCAAACACAAGTTTTTGAAGGAAACTAATGCTGTTCGAAAGAAAGGTACTGAAAGGAAATCAATGTCATCTTTAAGATGGTCAACAAGAAAAATGAAACTGCCAAGGAAGCATTTATTCTCAAACCAGATTTAATTATTTCGTAAATGGAAACTAATAAATACATACATCTGTAAAACTAGTTTAACATTGTTAGAAATGCTTTCAGCCTAAACTAGTGCACATTCCCTGCATCTGTTGATCAGAGTTCTAGATCCTAAAGATGCAGAGAGCTGTTAATAAGTATAAGAACACAATGAGCTTATCTGAGGAAAAAGAAAAGGAGAACAATGAAACGGACAACGAGAAAAGAAATCAACTTACCTCTATCTGACTGCATATTGGGAACACCATAACCACCAATGTAGCCAGTAGAGCTATTAGTCCTAACATCTGAAGTTGAGTTTCCCGGGCCAAAACCAAAAGAACTAGATCGCTGTAGGTCTAAGGGTGAAGGGAGCCAAGTAGAATCCCCATAAAATGACCCATTTTCATCTATATCAGCATAAGCCCCATTATAACCACCATTTGAAGCACCTTGGGATGATATCTGTGCAACACCAGCCGCACTGTTTCTATCATAGCCTATCCCTCCTGATCCAACCACAATGTCTCCACTTCCATATCTAAGATTGCCACTGTTGTAAGCAAAAGCAGCTCCACCTTGACCTGAAGTAGGAGAGGAATCCCAAAGTGCTCCAATGCTGCCGAAAGAATTCACACCTGAATTCCCACTTCCAGAGCCCACAATAGGACTAGAGTTTGAGTTAGTAGCATGGTTAAGACCTCCATTTCCCCACATATTTCGACCTGCTAAGTTTAAGATAGAACTATTTCCTCCACTTCCCCCACCATACCCAAGGAGGCTAGCAAATCTGTCTGGCTTTCCATTAAATGAAGCGTTCAATCCCCGTCCGTAACTGAGGTTAGAACTAAGGTTTGAGCTTCCTCCATAGCTAGGACTCAAATTTGGTTCAAAATTCAGTCCCACCCCATAACCAGGGCTCAATGGAGGAAATCCATTCCGACCAACAGTAACTGGACTAAATCTACCTTCCGCTCTAACACCATAACCTCCAACTGAACTAGCATTATAATTCTGCATGTAACCATTAAGGAAGCTATTGACTCTACTCAGACCAAAGTTATATCCACCTAACTGGTTCTGACTTGGCCCCGGAGATGATTCTTTGGGGACAGCCCGTTTGACCTCAACCATTTTTCCATTGAGTTCATGAAATGTTCTCTGCAAGACTTTATCCACAACTTCCTCTGAATCATAAGTTATGAATCCAAAACCGCGTGGCCTCTGAGTATTGTGATCATACATCACAACAACATCTGTAATTGTGCCAAACTGCTCAAAATACCTCTTAAAGTCACTCTCAGTAACTGTAGATGCTAACCCTCCTACAAATATCTTTTTTGTTCGAGCAGGACCAGGTGATCCATGAATGCTAACATTGCTTTTGTTTAGAATGTTACGGTCATCCCTAGGAACTGCCTTCTTTGCCTCAACCTGAAAGAGAAAACCAGGACAGAGAAAGTGGAGTTTAACATAATTCAGTTTAACAACACAAATCCAAGTTTCTCAAGTGGATAAACCCTTCGAATCTTAATGTAGATAGGCATCACCTATAGTTGTTTAACATTCCCAAATTTTATTTTCCACATCATGGAAACCTATACTCTTCACAGTTGAGGAACTTTGAAAAACAATGTATAATATGCTCTTCCACATAATATAGATTGTAATTTTGCAACGCTCTAGGGTTTGCAAAGTCTCTTTGATGCTAAATTATTA
Source organism: Gossypium arboreum (assembly GCF_025698485.1). Taxonomy (NCBI): domain Eukaryota; kingdom Viridiplantae; phylum Streptophyta; class Magnoliopsida; order Malvales; family Malvaceae; genus Gossypium; species Gossypium arboreum. Next base: position 11,237,099 of record NC_069075.1, on the reverse strand, counting down.
CCAATGGTCCTTTTGAAAATTAGCAAATTTGCCTTCTTAATGCAATTGTAACAAGAAAGTTTGTACTATTTCTTGGCATTAATCCTTCTGTTCTAAAATAAGCACCGGTTCTCATAAAAAATTATTCTACAACTTAAAGTGAATCCTACAGATGATTTAAACTGCAAAATAAAGCAATTGACATTCAAGATATTGAGGACTCAATGGCCTACTTTTGCCTTAGAAAGAGAAATACATATTGCCAGTGTAGTTCTTACTCAATGGCAATATGTTGCCAAGCAAACCTCACAATGAACAATATATGCTTAAAAAGAAAACGTAAGGAGAAATCGTTTAATAAAGCTAATACAACCTTAAGAGAAAACATAGTAATATGAATGAATGTCATCAAAATGAATCAGGACAAGAAACTTGCCAATTCTAAATCATTTATATGATTCATGACATGAAAGGAAACCAATAAAATAGTAAGGTTTCGAATTTATCATGTTATAAGAGAGTTAAAATAAAGGTAGGAACTTACGGTTCTACCATCTATCATATGCTTTTCCATAACAACTCTTTCTGCAATAGCCGGGTCGGCAAACACGACGAACCCGAATCCACGGGCACGACCGGTAGCCCGATCCTTCATTATCACAGCTTCAACAACTTCCCCAAAAGTCTGAAAATATTCTCTAAGACGGTCCTCATTTGTGTCCCAAGAAATCCCACCAATGAAAAGCTTGCCAAGTTCCATTTCCATGCTGAACACAGAAATCCAATCATCTTTTATCATTGTTCAATGGAATTCCAGGCAATCATAAACATACAATCACCTTTGTCTAAACGAAACATAAAAATCAAGTCTTCTCCTAGATCAGTTCAATTAAAATTCAACTAGAGAAGATAGGAAACATCGGATCTAGAACGAGGCAAGGTATTCATAATTTTTTAAGGCAATTCAGAATCCAACATCATGTCTTAAAGAACAATCCACCATAAAAAATTGTAATGCAGATTAAACAAAGGAAACTATACCTTATCAAAATACAGAAAATCAAGCAAAGCTGGGTTATTTATATCAATATAAAGAGATCGGGTGCTGTTGGATTCAATCGAAAAGCATGAGACCAATTATCGATCAACTATCAATCGACCAACAATCCAGGATTCCTGAAAACCAAACCAAAGAAAGACCCAAGCTTCATAAGAAATGAGATAAAAGCGTCAATACCCAGAAATGATATTAGAGCAAATAATGAAAAATAAAAAAAAAATAAAAAATAAAAAAACAACCTTTGCTGGTTATGTTTTTATTTAGTTTTAAAGAGATGATGATATTAAATTTACAAAAGAAAAAAAAAAAACCCAGATGGGAAAAGTAAGAGAATCTAAGATCTGAGAAGAAGCATAATAAGAAGAGAGAGGGCTTAAAAGGCCCTCCTTTCTTTCTTTTCTTTTTTTTTTTTTTGGTTTTTTTCTTTGTTTTTGTTGCAGCTAATGTCTTTGATACCAATTTGTTGGAACTATATATACATGCGTAAATGAAAGGACTCTGTGCATCAAACAGTGAGAGGCATAGACGTGTGAGTGAAAATCAATTTAGATGAAAATAGATATTAAAAATAAAAATTGTAATTTTTTCTTTTTTATATTTTTAAAAAAAATTCTTTTTTTAAAAGAGAGAGAAAGAGAAAGGTTCGGCTATCCGTCTATGTAAGAAAAGCTTTTACTTAGGAATCCATGAACATGGTGACTTTCTAAATTTGTCTTTCTATTTTGTAACTTCATCATCTATTAATCTATTTTCCTTTTTATTTTTCTTTTAATATAATTAAGAATAGATGACGTAAACTTATTCATTTTCCATACATCTCGATCGATCTAATTCAATTCAAATTAAATAATAGATATTTTACTTTCGGATCCTTCGATATAAATTTAAATGTAATGATCTTAATTTTTATTTTATTTTTTTACTAATTACACTTTTATCATATATTTCTTCTTAAGATAGACAAATTAGGTGGTCCTAACTAATACGGATATGGTCCATTGATTTAATTGCTAAATGTTTTTATTTAGTTAATAATCATGCCATGATTTTTAAACTATATATAGACACCTCTAGATTTTAAAATAAATAGGTAAATTCATGAGTTGGAATATTAATTTAACTCTATGCGTTTTTTAATATATTTTAATTATTAAATGTCTTTTAGAAAAATATATAAAATAAGTGTTACAGACTTAACAAGTTTGATTATGCGTCAAGAAATATTTTTCTTTAAAAGGAAGATTTTTTTTTTTTGTTAATGTGAGTTTCGCTTTTAAATCCATAAACAATTTCAAATATTATTATATAATGAAATTTTGAATAAAAATATTTTTATATTAAAAAATATTTATAAAATTATATCAACAAATAATTATTAGGAGAGTAGAAAAAATTTTACTTGAATTTATTCGTTTTATGTTCAATTTTAAATAATATTTTTACAAATATTAAAAGATAAAAATATTATTATAATAATATTATTTATCTTTTAAAAAATAGTTTAATGTTACAAAAGAAAATATATATATGTTTAGAAAAATTAAATCACTAATGTATATAATTTGTATTAAATATTGTATTAATTATTCAATAATAAATGTATAAATGTAATTTATTAAAAGATAAATGGATACTTTTAAAAAATAAATAAATGGATAATTAAACTAATAATAATTCATTGATGTGGTTTTAACCAAAAATATTATCAAATTTATTATATCATATTATAAATTTTCAAGGGTTGAAGATAAAATTTTGAAGTGATGAAATATAATTTAAGGATAATTTATTAACTTATCAATCATGCGGATTTGGTCTTATATTTTTAGTATTTTAGTTAAAATTTTCATTAAATTTATTTAAAAATTAGGAAAATTATAAATTTAATCCTTAGTTTTTGTAATTTTTGTTAATTGAATCCTATTTTTTGTCTTATTCAACCCTCATCTTCTGTTACTAACTCCTTATATGGTAACTCACATTATCGTCTACATCATCAATGCCATGTCATAATAAAGGAAAGTTCCAAAATTACAAAAATTTCAAAAATTTATTTTTGGTACAACTGTAATTTAAACTTAGATTACCTTCTTAGAGAATGTAAACACCTAATCAATAAATCACAATTTAGATTCAAAATAAATATCATGTAGTAATGAACAATTACAGGACCAAAAAAAATTATATCAAAGTTTAGTTATTTAACAACAAATTGCAATACTAAGATTTTAGGTTAAAATATACTATAAATTCTTATACTTTTAAAATTTCAGAATTTAATCATTATACTTCTATTTTTAATAATTGTCTCTTTAATTTTTAGATTTTAAAATTAAGATTCAACTATTAATAGTGTTAAAATTATTTTATTAAATTTAAATTTATTATAATGTAATTTTGTACTAAAGAAAAGAGAAAAGAAAATGAAATTGAGCAAGGAATTTAAGAACGAAATGTTGATATCTATAAACCCGATTTGAAGTGTTGACTAACGGTAATTCTAACGTTTGAATCTAAACCACTTTAATTTCCCTCCCTTTATAAATAAAACAATGGCATTTATAGAAAGTTAGAAAGCAGCAAACACATTCATTTAAAGAGAATGAGATATCACAAAAACGAGAATAGTGGAGTTTGGAAAATAGTTCAAGTGAAAAATATAATTCTAATTAAAATCGTGGATATCAGCAAACAAAGCATGCTACTGATTTAATCTATAATTTCTTTTCATTATTCTAGAACGTCTTTTAAATTTCTAGATTTTTTTAAAAATAAATTATATGCTTCGTAATTTCATTAATAAATTAACATTTTACAAAATAAAAAAACTGTCACATGTCACAATCTAATTGATCCGTCAATTTATTTTAATAGCCAATATGATTAATCATGGATTCTATTAACGAAATAACTTGATTGATTATTTTAATTAATAACAAAGATTTGATTAAGTATGAATTTATTACTAAAGTTTAATTAAAATTTTTTATTTTTTTGACATATATTTTTTTAAAAATTTATTCAATAACGAATAAAATTAATTTAAGAAATTTTACCAAATAAATAAATGTTTTTGGACACGGATAGCTTTGCATCCAAGTTTTAATATTAATAATAACAATTTAAAAGAAGAAAATAAAAAAGGTGGGGAGACTGGAGAGAAGTGTTACAAAGACAGAAGAGACTGCTTGCTTGCTTGTGCGCCCCACTCGTCCCATCCAATACTTAACAAACACCTACCATATCCATAATATGGATTCATATATTTAATTTTATTTTTTATGATTTTGAATAATATTTAGACTTAAACATTTTAATTAAAATATAAATAATAAAAAATTTAGATTTTAAAATAGATTTATAAATTTAATTTTAAATTTTATAAAATTACATATATTTAACATCTCTATCCTATAAAGATTGGTGAATTAGAGGTGAAATTTATTTCAATTTTAATTTTCTCTTATTAATAAAAGTATTGTAGAAGTTCATGTGTTAGAAGATAGATAGTATTTTGCTTTTTTCACTAAAAATAGACAAATTGATTATTATATGTTATTTTAAAGAGTAAATTGATTGCTGATTGAATCTTAGCTCAATTGATATCAGTATTGCTGTCAGTGCAAGAATATGTGGGTTCAAGTGCACTGAAGTGTACTACCCTCTTATTTAAGGATTAAGAAGAGACTATGCCTAGTTGAAGATATTGTATCAAAAAAACAAAATCAATTTACTATTTAATTTAATTTACCCATTTTTAGGAACAAAAATTGTTAGATAAAAAATTGTAGGTGTATGATTGCTTAAAAAGAAAAAACTTGATAACATATGGTGAGAGTATATCACATGCATGACGTTACTGTCTTGCAGCACAATTTCATCACTTTCTTTTTCCTAATATCACATTATTACTATAATCATATTTATTATTTTTAAAGTTTATTATTATAAATATATATTCAAACAATTATTAAGATAAAATACAGTAAAATAAAAATTGAACAATAATGTAAATATATTTATTAAAATTTTTATAAATTTATTTTTAATACACAAAGACCCAAAACTTTGACGTAACATAACATCGTTAGTATAATAAATATATATATATATATATATATATTTATATGTTTTTAAAATTAATTTAAATGAGAATAAAAAATAAGTACAGTAATAAATATAAAATAACGAATCAACTCTTGCTCCTAACTCTTAATTCACATTTCCAACAACCGCCCTTTCCGTAGACTAAGACCTTTCTTATTATTTTTCTCAACGTCAGAGTTGTATATGTTTTCGATTTCCACTCTCCCATTGGCCGTAACCAAAATCTCCATCACCATCATCCACTCATACATACATACATACATTAATCGGGGATTCTAAAAAATTTTGGAAATTTCTTATTAACTCCCATAACTTTTTTGAAAATTTCAATTAGGCTCTTCCAAATATTTTAGAAAATTCTCATTAAGCTCTTCAAAAAAATGAAAATTACAATTAAGTCCCCAAATATTGAAGCTGCGTAATGAAGAGGGCAATTGTAGTTTTTTTTGTATATGGTTTAATTATTTCCTCAAACTCAATCTCTCTGTATTTTTTAGGCTTAAGAGTGTAAAAAACCTTTAAACTTAAAAAAGAAAAATAATTAAGCCCCTCTTTTTTTCAGTCAATTGAGTACTTAAACTTTCAAAATGTATCAAAAAGTTCCTCAAACTTCTTCAAAAAAAGCAATTAAGCTCCTGCTTGTTTTTCACTCAATTAGGTACTTAAACTTTCAAAATACACCAAAAGACCCTCAAAATTTTAAAAAATAATTAAGCCCGGCTCTTATTAAAAATTAGAAAAAATTATAAATAATAAAAATAATAAATTTTAGAAAAATTATTAAATTTTAATAAAATATAAAAAATTTAAAATTTATTAAAATTAGAATTTTTTGTAAAAATCTTAAAAGATAAAAAATTTAAAATTTTATAAAAATCATAAAAATAATTAATGACCCTAGTTTTTCCAATTAAATTCATCACGTGTTACAACACAACATGACATATGATGAAAATGATAAAAAAAATAAAAACCAATAAAAGTTATAGAAAAATTATAAAATGCTTCTTTTGGTATGATAATTTTTATAATTTTTTACAAAAATTTTATTTTTACATTTTGTATAATTTTCTTACGACTTTATAAAATTTTATACTTTTTTATATTTCTATATATTTTATAAATTTTACAATTTTATACAATTTTATAATTTTTTATATTTTTTACTAATTTTATATTTTTCTAATTTTTAATAAATTTTAAATATTTGAATTTTTTAATTAAAATTTAATAATATTTATAGATTTTAATTTTTATAATTTTTTCTAATTTTTAATAAAAGCGGGGCATAATTGCTTTTTCTAAAAAGTTTGAGAATCTTTTTGATGCATTTTGAAAGTTCAAGTATCCAATTGAGTGTAAAAAAAGTAGGGACTTAGTTGTTTTTTTTATAAGGTTTGAGGACTTTTTTTATGTATTTTGAAAGCTCAAGTACCTAAATGAGTCTGAAAAAAATATGAGCTTAATTATTTTTTTAAATTGAGCCCTTTTACACACTTAAACTTTTTTAACATTTGAAACTTAGTTCTTAGAATTTTACTACAAGTTTAATATCTCTACTTATCTTATTTAATAATTATTTATAATTAATAACATTGTTAACAGAAAGGCTAATTTTAAAGGTATATAAAGAGTACAAAAATTTTGTCATATTTATCAACAAAGAGGCTTCTTCTCCTAGTATAGTAGTTTTCTAATTAATTAAAATTAAATAAAAAATGAAGAAGTAATCATTTTGTAGTCAAATTTTAAATTTAGAATGAGATAAAATTATTATAGAGTTTAGAAGTTAAATTGTATTTTATCTTATCTATTAAAACGGACAATTTAATTCATTTATGTTAAATCAATGAGCAAATCGATTTTTCTTTTAAAAATTTCATTCATTGGTACTATTTTTTAGTGTAACTAACAGAATAGCTAGATAATAATATGTGGTATGCCACATATATCTCATGTTTGTAGAGATTAGTTTTTAACAATAGAAATAGATGAAATTTTTAACGGAATAATTAATTTACTCTTAGATCTAACGTATAATAGAGGGAATAAAATATAATCTAAGCAAATATTTTTGAGTTGAATATATATGAGAATGAAGGGTGAAGGACAGAAAAGGTAAACAAATATATAATTAAAAAAGGTGATGCAATAAAGTTGAATAGAAACATCCCCTGGCCTCCTTCCTAACATCCAGCTAAGAGGTTGCTTTAGGTTTAGGGTAGTCCAGTAGTCGTATTATTAGACAAACCGCCAGCTACCACTTTGCCAGCCATCATCTTCTACATACACATACATTTTATTCCTCTTATTTTAATATTAACAACATTACCCTTTTTTTTTTTTTTTAGAAAAGGTTACCTTGGTTTTATGGTTTATATAAAGCATATAATTAAGCCATGGGCGGCCAGTGGATGGGGGGTTTAGAGAAATGAAACACATGCATGTACATATTATTTTATAGTAATGGGATATGATTATGCATTCACATGGGAAGAAAACAATTAATTAATATAGGGAAAGAGGTTTATATGTCTAATGTCCGCTCCATCCCCATCATCTTTCCACAAAATTAAAGTTCCAATAAAAATGTAACCATTATCCTAAAATCTTATTCATGGCCCAAATAAGGAAGTTATAAAAATATTAATAAATTCCTTCTAATTTTTGTTTTTTTTTTGAGGTAAGAGTAAATAAATTTAAAAGCATTCGGACGGTTTTAATAAAAGTACGAGATTCAAAAATGGGTTTTGGTAAATAAAATTGTTTAAAATATAGATGGAGTTTGAGTTTTAATATTTAAGGCTCGAGTTTAGTTTATTTTATGTTAAATTTTATAATATATTTTTATGTTATGAAACTAATACTATGATATATTAAAAATGTTAAGTTGTTTAATTTTAAAATTTTAATAAAATATTAAATTAAAAATAATATTTTTTTAAAATATGTATGAGATTAAAATCGACTTAGAGTCATTTATAAATATGGGTAAATTTAGGTAAAATTTTAGACTCATATTTTAAGTTAAACTGAATTTATTTAAACATAAAATATATTAATATCTTACTTAGAATTAAACCAATCAATCAACACCTCCAATTAGATTCAAGAGAAAGAAACTGAGTTAAAATCACAATGGAAGAGTTTTATTTATATATTTATTTATTTTTCACTTTTACTTATTTCATATTTGAAAAGTTAAAAAAATCAAAATGTATTACTTGTAAAAGTTTGAATTTTATTGTTTTTGATTAAAAAATATTTTTATTTAAAAATCTTAAGTTAATTATTAACGTTATTTTTTTGTCAAAATTTTCAATCCAACACATTTATTTTCCGACAATTATATAACATCAAATAAAAAGAATTAATTTTAATTTTTTTAAGTACAAAGATTAAATCTCAAAATTTATCAAAGTATAAGAATGACTTATACACCTGTAAATTTTGACTTAAACTAAAATATTTAATTTCATCAATTCAAATTTAAATATGAATTAATTTTTTAAAAATAATGTCCAACACAAATCCAAAATGATATGAATCCAAACTTTAAATAATGTGAACAATAAACTAGTTTCACGAGTTGCGGATTAAAGCCTATAACCGTTGCGCACAGGACGTCCCATAGAGCTCAACTTATTAAATAGGGCTCATTTGACCCACTTGAATTGCCCCGATGTGTGAAACCCATAAAGAAGCCCATCTACTTGAAGCCTTGGTGACCCAATTAAACACTCTAGTAAAACTAAAGTTACTGGGGTGCCTTAGAGAATTTCTAGGAGAATTCTCACTTTTCGAGTGTTAGGTTGACTTAGGTAGATTTGAAGCAAAGAAATCGTCTAAGACAACCTGGCTTGCCATACTAAAGTTTTAGCCCCATGACAGTTGGCATCCGAGCTAGTGCTTGAAGGTGTCGATTGAGATGTCGAAAGGAGTATACGAGCAAGCTAAGCCAATGGAGCCAGGAAAGCTAGCCAATCGAGGGATATGCTGTCAACTTTAGATGACAGGGTGGCCAAACTTGAAGGCTCCTTAGGTGATGTGAAGGAGACCCTCGAGGAAGTTGATGGTGTTGGAAAAAATCCGGTTTGAAAATGATTTTCTTACACAGCGAAAAATTAAAATTTTGAAAATTAACCTAGTTTATGATATTTATAGTAATAAACCTTGGACCGAAATCGTACTTATGTTTTCAGATAAGTAGATCCTTAATTTTTTTTAATTCGCAACCAACCGATCTTCTCTGCTATTCTTGTACCACAAACTGCTTCGAGTATGGGCTCGACCCAATTGAATAAAAAAATAAAACTTGAAAAAGTTTTATTTTCCTTTCGGGGTGAAAATGAAAATTCCTATTCTTTAATAGAAACTAGTAGAATTGTTATTCTAAAAAAATATATTTAATAGTTGAGAATAAATTCTCTCTATTTTTCGGGAAAGTAACAATCTCTCTGCGTAAATAGCTCTACTGATGCCATTTATTTATCGCAAGAGAAATTAGAACCCTTATTGAGTTGTAGTGGTTTATTTCAAATAGAAAAATAGCTTCATGCTTAGAGTGAAAGTTTGGTGGACGACATACCCTAGTGTATTCCTACTAGGGTTGTCGTTCCCTTTATGTTATATCAGGGGATTTCGGGCCTCTCTCATATCGGGTCCAATTATAAGTACTTCTTGGATTTTTCGACCTAATACTTTGTAATTAGATCTAACCCGATTATGTTTTTCTATTTCCCAAAATAAACTTCAATATATTTATATTAAATAGTTTTCTTATCCCAATTTTAACCCTAGTAAAATTATGACGATTTTACTATTGGTAAAATTTCGAAAAAATATGTTTATATTTCACCACTCGACATGTTCATTATGAGCGAATGATTATTTTCATTTTTGGGCTTTAAAACAGCTAAAAAACATAAACTCGTTCTTCTGATCATTTCTGAGTAATCCATGTAAATTTGCAAATGTGTAACACCCCTTACCCGTATCTAACGCCAGGATAGGGTTCAAGGCATTACCTAACGTAAACTCACTCAAACATACAAAACCAAGACATGAATTTCTGTCCAAATTTAAAACTTTTCATTTACAAGCATAATGTCCCTTATATGGGCCTACGAGGCCTAAAATATACTTTGGAAGCGGTTCGAGACTAAACCGAGAACTTTAAAAATAATAGAGAGACTTAGAAAATTTCTTATTTTGGAAAGTCACACGCCAGTGTGGGTAGGGCGTATGGTCACACATGCCTATGTGGCTTGGGACACGCCTGTGTCTTCAACCTGTGTAACTCCCTGACTATGACGTCATCAACAAAACAAGGTCACACGACTAAGTCACACGCCCGCGTGCTTAGGCTGTGTGGCGAATTAAATTCCAAAAATTAAGTGCAGACTTCACACGGCTTGAGTACACGCCCATGTCCTAAGGCTGTGTCCTTCACAGGCTGAGACACACGGCCGTGTCTCTGCCCGTGTGTTTACTACTGGGCATTCTATTTTGCATAATTAGGGTGCAGGAGACACACAGCCAGATCACACGCCCATGGGGCAGACCGTGTGTCACACACTGCCAAGACACATGCCCGTGTATCTAACTGCGTGGACAATTTCTAGGCTATTTTCCAAGCCATTTGCCACCCTTAAGCACTCACACACTTAGACTCACTTCATGGCATACATCATGGCACATTTGGTTACTCAAGCATTTACATACATGGTTAATTTATAACTTGGTAGTATCAACATATCACATACTTAAACCATTAGGCTTTCATATGGCATTCCACACCAATTTCATATCTATTCATCATTATACCTCAATTATTGTCATACCCATTGATCATATTTTATACATTAATCAAACATGCTATTCATCACACTTATTAACATAAACAATTACGAGCCTCATCAAACACAAATATATAACATGTAAATCACACTTCACCACACATCCATCAAGCAACCACATCAAGCATAACACATTTTGTATGCATGTACAAATAATTAGGGTTACAACCCAAATAATCAATATGAGCCACCTCTCATGGCCATATACAAAATAATCATAATACCTTCATGAGCCAACACATTTGGCTAATCAATATGACACTTAACAAAAAGACCAAGTCCCTATACAAGCCATACTCAAAATAATGAGACTAACTATACCCAAATATTCAATTGATAGTGTGATCGAGTCTTCGACGTCTTCGAATCCCCGAGCTAGCTTGGCGACACTATAAGAAATGGAAAGGAAAGAGGGTAAGCATTAAAACTTAGTAAGTGCAAATAAAATGCAACTTAAACAAGCATTAATCATACATTTAACATAATGGATATAGTCTTACATTTTATCAAATCTCTTAAACTTATTTTTCATATATATATGTATAAACATATTCTTACCGCAAGTTCAACATATCTCATGTCATTCTCATGAGTTTGATGTATATACCTGTGCCCTCTTGCACATAATAATGTACTTTCTTGTCTTTGACGTATTCATCAAGATTACCCATTAACTTCTCTTATAACTACCCGTTGAACATTTGGAATACCATCGGATACATCGAAATCTCGCACCTAAGTGCCTCATATGTAGCCAACGCTACTTTATATCACATATCACATGTTGCTCACTTTCAAGCTATTCACGGGTTTACTCACACAAGCTATCAGTCAGGATGTAGCTACACGGACTACTCACACAAGCTGTCAGGTATCCGCAACACATGTCGGACTACCCAGCCATCGGTAGAACATACAAGACCAGTACCTAGAACGCCAAAACATATGTCACATATTTCATGAACTCAGACCACAACTCGTGAGCTCAGATCACATAGTTCCTAGTGACATGTCACTTGTATCCTAAACTATTCCTAAGGTTCAAACAGGATTCTTCGATACCACATTTCCATCGAACTTACTCGTAATGTCTATTCCAATACTCATAGCACCAATCACATACTCATGGAATAATCAAAGCATAATTCATAATAAAATTTAAGCATTAACACATGGTACAACATCATATTAATTATGTATGTACTTACTATACATGCAACATTAAAGCATTTAAAGTATGGTACATGTTGCATTATTTGCAAATGAACTTACCTCGGTACAAAATGATAGAACAAGCCTAATCCTTGTAAACCTTATTTTTCCCCCGATCAAAATCCTAATCACGTTTTTCTTGATCTATAATGCCAAATTTAACTTGTTCAATACACATATTGCTCATATCGACCCTTAACACATAATTTGGTGAAATTACATTTTTACCGCTAACTTTTTGCTTATTTACACCTTAGACTTTATGCTCGTAAAATGAAATACATGTAGCCTAGCTGATCTATATTCTAACTCATATCAGCCCATATTTCTCATTAAACCATATTTCTACTACCCATTTCTTCATCTTTTACAATTAAGTTCTTTTTAAGTGTTTTCACTAAAAATTACTTAATAAAAGATGTTTATCACATATCAAACATTCATATTCCTCCATTAAACACCAAAATACATGTATTTTACACATGGGTAAGTTTTTAAATATGAACCCTAGCTCAAAATAATGGTAGAAATAGCTAGATCGGTTGATGACAACTTCAAAAATGTAAAGAACATTAAAAACGGGGCTAGTGAGCACTTACAATCAAGCTTGAAATGTTGAAAAACCTAGCTATGGACAATCCCCAAATTTCGGCACCCTTAGAGAAGATGGATATCATTTTTGCTTGACTTTTCCCTTTTTATTCTTTTATTAACCAAATGACCAAAATGCCCTTAAGGCATTTCTTTCAAAATTTTCCTATTCATGCCCATTTTTGTCCAAAATTTTCGAACTTGGTCAAATTTCTATTTAAGTACCTCTAATTAATAATCTAATGCAATTTCATGCTTAAAGCTTCTAGAAAACAAGTTTTTCAACTTATTCAATTTAGTCCTTAAAGTCAAATTGGACATCTTAGGCATAGAATTTATTCATGAAAATTTCACACAAACATGCAATCATATCATGGATCATTAAATAATCATAAAATAATTATTTCTATTTCGAATTTGTGGTCTTGAAACCACTGTTTCGACTAGACCCTAATTTAGGATGTTACAAAATGAATTATTTCTCATTTCTATTTCTATTTCCATTTTGAGAAAACCACATTCATTTCCAAATGATTCCATTTGCCCATTTTGGAGAAAATCATAATAATTTTTTAATATTTTCCATTTCTCTATTTCTATTCATTTTGTTAATTTTGATTCAAACATGCAATTCATTTTTGGTTTCAACGAGCTAGCGGAGGGACCGACTGGACATATGCAATTAGGGTTCAAATGATTTATAATTAAGTTTTGGATTTTCACCTATCAATTATAAATTCATTTAGTCATGAAGTTATACCACTATAGTATCATGACTGAGCTCTCCCTAACAACATATCATTACGAAAGCATCTACCCAGTGCTCGTCAATGACATTGTTATAAGTGTGTTACCTTCATAAGATATCCTTAATTTATTTGAGATAATATCCACTCTCTCAATATGATCCTATTTTATCTCATGGTAACCATTACATTTTCCTTTATGAAAATTCATTTTATCTCATGGTAACCATTACATATTTCTTTTATGAAAATTCAATCACATCAATTAGTGGTAAAGTCATCTATCACAAAGACTGACGACCTGTGGCTACGTTTAATTTTCATCAATCATGTAATACCAATAAGAGGATATCATTTACCTATGTTTTGGGCTATGAATTCTACTATTGTGTATGACGTTACATACTATAGAAGTTGTACACCCGACGCATCAGCTTTTGATTCCTTATCTATTTGAACTCAGGTTTTTACTTACATTAAAATATACAAGTCATGTATACATAGTCTGCTATCCACTCGGGATTTAGGTATGCCACACTATGAATGTCACAAGTGAATAAATCCATAAACGGATTCATGATTTATTCTACTTGTGTCCTATCCGGTATATTGCCAATCCAATCAGTCACATCTATGTCTCTATCTTCTAGGAGTCATCCGCTCCAATGCCTAAGACAAGATATCTCCACAATTGGATTTGATAGATGACATATTAGTCTTTCAATCAGTTTGCTCATTTTCAATTAGAATAATGATATATTTAGGTTCATCTACTAATACAAGCTATATTTTCGTATTACAATCCAACCACGAAATACTACTTAGTATTAGTTAAACATTAAACAACCAATGAACAACATTTGTTTCCATTTTGTTTTATGTGCAAAAACCATTTGAGGACAATAATACAAAGTATATTAATTGTAATTAATGAATTTGTTTTATTAACCAATCTATTCGAAAAATTGTAAGTGTATATTGACGAAAATACTACACTTAGGGCACCATATCCAACACAAATTGGGTAGTCGAATTGAGTAAATGCTACGAGTGAGGTATATCACAAAATCTTATTTAGTGTTTTTTATTTTGACTTACTGTTGGTTTGGTAAAGACACAATGGCTTTTTTAGAGTTTTGAAGTAGGTAAGCCAAGGGGCTTACAAACCAAAGTTAGTGACAATACTCAAGGTTAACCCTGTGTTCAATATGAGGGTGTCAAAGCCTATTTGTAGAGATCAAGGGGATCCTAGTCTAGACAAGTCACAATGGGGGCAAGTAAAAGTAGTGGGTTCTTGCAAACCAGATGTACGAAAGAGAGAAACAATTTGAGTTAAGTGACAACAGAGACATAAGTCGAGACAAATGTTCTGAGAGGCAAGGCTATCTTACAAAGAGACTAGATGGGAATTAACTAAGGCATTAAGGTAGTTCCAAAACGAGTCAAACCAATGTCATTTTGAGGACGCAACGAGAACGCCGCAAGAATGGGTGGGGGAGAATGTCACAGGCCATGGATTAAAATCCATGATCATTGTGCACAGAACGTCCTATAGAGGTCAGCTTATTAAATGTAGGTTATTTTATAACGATCCGATTGTCAAGGGTGTCGGGAAGTGTAATTTCGGGACTCTATTTTCATAAATCAAACCTGTAATAAATATTTACGAAGTCATATTAGAGACGAATAAATTTTTGGATAGATAATTTACATGAATTAGGAGCTATTATAGTATAATGACCAAATCACGTTAAGGTCAAAAGTTGAGTTATAGATATAAATAAACATAGGGGACTAAAGTAGCAAATAAACAATTTATTAAATGGTGAGTGGTGGCCGATTAAACTTAATGAATTTGCATGTGTATTATATATATAATAAGTTAACTTTAAAGTATGTATATTATTAATAAATATAATAGAAACATAATAAAAGAAAAAGAAATGAAAGTGGGAAGAAAGATATGAATGCATGCAAATTAGAAAAAGAAAGAAAGAAAGAAAAGAAAAGAAGAACACGCATGACTAGAGACCTTAGGGGTTCAAGCTCAAATTGCTACTGCTATATCTTGAGTAAAAAGGGGAAGGATAAAATTGACATTGAATAGCTCAAAATTTATGATTTATGGACTTATTAAACGTTTAAAATGCTTACCCGTTGCCTCCCTTTTCTTTGTAAATTGTCGGTTTGTAGAATATGTCGGTCAGATCACCTCAAACCTCACAATATCCAGTTATCTAATTGGTAGACTTTTTCTCGTTTTAGTAGTTTGGTTATGTGGCATGTATATAGGTATTGATATTGTTGGGAAATGTGTCTATATTGTAGTAAACATGTAATTGTTTTCTATGTATTTGAACGATGAATAAATAAATTTCACATTTCACTGTTATGTCTTTTGTATTTCTGTCTTTCATATTTTGAATGCATAGAGAAATTGTGACAAACAAATATTAGTTCATTGATTATCTAAGTTCGAACTGATGATAAGTAGAATTATAAGAACGTTTACATTGCGAGAAAGACAACTTACTTTAGTAGATAATCTAAATAAGTCCATAATCTCGTAAAAGAATTAAAGTGAACATTTGTTCAAATACTAAGAAGAATTATTATGTCGTCTACAATTCCAGTTGAGGAGATGGCTACTCTGGGTTATCGGAGTAATTGACTCAATGAGTAGAGATATATATGTATTCATGGCAGAATGATACATTGGATTGGACCCAAGATGAATTAATTATTAATCCGTTTGTGAATTAATCCATTTGTGACATTCATGGTGAGATTTACCTAAATCTTGAGTTAGTCACCGACCATGCATATGTAACTCATGTGCTTTGATATAAGTGAAGGCTTATGCTCTAAAGATGATCGAGTTGATAGCCGGTATGTTGGGTACATGACTTGTGTAGGACATGGCTTTACTAGCAACAATAGAATTCATAGCTCAATTAAGGAGTTAACGATATTCTCTTATTGTCATTGCATGGATTGATAAATATGGAACATGGCCACGGGTTACTTGTTCTCGAACGAGCAATTTATCATAGTCATTTGGTAACAGTAATCATATTAATCATTAAGAAGACACAATGGTGACAATGAGATAAAATATGATTGTATTGAGTGAACAAATTTAACTCAAAGAAATCAAGGATATCACATGAGGGTAACACACACATGACAAGATCATTAGACAAAATAATTGGATGAAATGCTTTCGTAAAGAGTATACAATAAAAAGTTTTCAATCATAGTACTTCTTGTGGACTGGCTCCATGATTAAGTAATTGTGAATTATTGGAACGATGCTTCTGGATATAATTGCAATTACTAGAGCCTAATTATATATTTCTGATTGGTGCCTTTGCTAGCTCAACAAAAGCTTGATCAAACTGCATTTGGATTAGAAGAAAATTCTACGATTTTGGAAATAATTTAATTGAGTCGATTATTCAATGTGGAATTAAATTGGGCGGTTGTAAGAATTGTTCAACTAGAGAATTTGATGAAAGAATTTTCTTGAAAAATTAATTTGGAAAAAAGTAAGTGATTTTCGAGAAAATTAATTTTGATCAGGTAAAAATAAATCAATCAAATTAATTAAAGTTAATATGATATTTTTTGGAAATTAATTTTCAAGTCGGACAATTGGCCCAATGGGTAATTGAACTTGAAAATTGGACCTGAAACCGTAAATTGGGCTTGGGAGCCCAAAATCAATACCAAAACCCAAAAATTGGTCGAATTGGGCTTGATATGTGAAACCGGGTTGACGATCCAACCTGTAACTGGACCAGAGTGGTGGGGCCGTCATTGGCCCGGACCAAACTGATAGGCACCGAACCAACTCAAGGTGCTAGTGACTGTGACGACAACGTCTTGGTGGTTGTGACAGCGACGTTTCAATAGCCAACAAATGGTTGGCAACGACAGTTCTTCGGTGATTGAGGAGTGGAAGAATTACACTCTCTTGAGACTCTACCAGAGAATTTGATTTGATTAACTATTCAAAAATAATATTATTTTAATAGATTTAATATTAAATTTAATTTAACACTTATCCTAATAGTATTTTATTAATTTAATATTAAATTTAATAAATATTCTATTAATTTAATATTAAATTTAATAAATATTCTATTAATTTAATATTAAATTTAATATTAAATTTAATGTTTATCTTGTAAATAAATATTCTATTAATTTAATAAAATTTAATATTAAAGTGATTATGTTTAATTATAGTTGAACTCTCTAAACTCTTCCTATATAAAAGAGCCTTGGGTTATTATTTGACACACTTGAATTCAAGATAAAGTTGTAAAGAAAATTTTCTAAAGAAATTATTTCAAAAATTTCTAGAGATATTTTTCTTATTTATAACTTGACCCAAAAGTTTAGAGAAATTACGAAATTATCCCACTGGTAATTTTTGTGATTTTTTTTTATTTGAAGCAAGCCCACACTTGGCAGACGTGAGCTTAAGGATAGCGGAGAAGATTACTTGGTCAAAGCATTCATCCTAGACGAATCTAAAAGGTACAATTTTGATTATGTTTAGTACTTTATATATCACAACCAAGTTCTTGTTTTGAATTTTTTTTAAAACTTTGGTTTTTCCCTAAATTTATTTTCCGCTGCATTTTCCAAACCTGATTTTCTAATAGATATAAGTGTTAACCTTGAATTGATAATTGGTTTAACTTGGCATTAGTTGAATTATGGAGTTTATGTTCAAATTTAAAGATGTATGTTCGGTAACTTGTTGATATAATGCATGGCAATTTGTTAGAATGAATAAGCATTAATATGGCATGGATAAATATTGGTTCAAATCATTAAAAGTATATGATGCTGGTTGAATTGGATTAGGTTTCTTAGGTGTGATTTGATGCCAAATTATGGCATATTAGTTGTGATGATATGAATGGATGAATTGAAATGTATGTGTGAATTGGATTAGTTTTTATGCAGGTTTTATGGTGTATTTATGCACCATTTGGATTAGTTAATGAGTTGGTTTGAATTAGGTATAAAATGCAATATTTTTTACCTTATTGCCTTGAGGTATCGATACCTTATCAACGAGTATCGGTACTTTACCAATTTTTCTTAATTTTTTTCAAAGTTTGAACCCTAAAATGGTATGGATACCGGACTAAAGTATCGATACTTTATATAAGGGTACCGATACTTTACTAGGGTATCGATACATATGATTTTTGTTTGATTTTTGTAAAACATTGAACCGTAAAACGGTATAGATATTGGTATAGGTATCGATACTTTGTAAAAAAGGTGTCCGTACCATACGACAGGTATTAATGCTAGTAATTTGGTTAAAATTTTTCTAAACATCGAAGCTATAAAAGGTATTAGTACTATCGGTACCTATAAGGGGCATCAATACATGTTACGGAAACTTTCAAAACATTGCAATTTGATCATTTTTCAAGCTCGGGTTTGTAAATGAGCTTCATAAGCCCAAGTTCCAAAAAAGATTGTATAACGTAATTATGAATTGTTTTGGTTATAAATGTTTGAATTATTGTGTAAATTGATTATTAAATATTTGTAAATGTTCCGATATTGTCTATAGCATCCTATTATAACTTAGACTCAGTGATCAAGTCAGACGAGAGGTGTTATTGTAACGCCCTAAATTTTTAATTTCGGCATTTGTAAATTTTACATACAACTGTGTAACTATTGTGGTGGTTAAGTGCTCTGGGTGTGCGTGTGAGGTCTTAAGTTCAAGCCTTGTCTTGGGCAAAATTTTGTTTTTCTAAGTCAAGCCTTATCTCTGGTCAGTAGCCTTAAGTTCAATTACTTGTAATCCCATAACAGAATGGGCCTGCTGGATAGGTAGAGTGTTGGTGTGTGAAGGGTCTTGTGTTCGAATCCCTGCATAGGCAAGGGTGTTGATTTTTACCCGATGGATGGTAAGAGTTTTAGTTTGGCTGAAATACTGAGGTAGTTAGATGATAGTGGGGTTAGTGGAGTGACAGTTATCAGATATTCCTTCCTTGGCAAAATTCGGTTTCCTTTCTTCTCCTAAAATTTTCTGTTGTTGTTTCTTCTCTCTTTTTCTTATTTTCTCCTCTTTTCTTTTTGTTTCCCCCATTTATGTCGGAATTCTCTTTATTTTTTTCCCAGTTCATCATTTTCTCTTGAATCTACATCGTTGTTGGCTCTTGCGCGAGTTTCGTAAGTTCTCTCCCTTCTTTTCTGTCATAAAGTCCCTAGTATTTGTCTAATTAATTTGGTTTTTATGCTAATAATAGCGTAGGAGGAGGCTTTGATCAGTGATTTTTGCCTCTCCATTGTTAACGATATTAGCGAAGTGTTTTAGTTGGCGGTAAGTGGAGTCTCTGCTGTTTCATAATTAAATCAGATTCGTTTATTAATTCGCTAAATTAATGATGGGTTCACTGATTATTAGGTCTTGGAGTGCTCGGGGGAGTTTTGGTAGCAAATTGAAACAGGTGTGTACCCGAAACGTAAAAAATAGGGTTCAACAAAAAGTAAAAAATGATTATTATTGAAGCCACACGGGCGTGTAGTCGCTCGTGTGGTAGGCCGTGTGATGGAACAGGGCGTGTGATCGATGAGCCAGGCCGTGTGCACATGACACGGCCGTGTGCACATGACACGGCCGTGTGATGGCTGAGTGGGCTGTGTGCGACACACGAGCTCGATTGATTTGGGCCGTGTGGGTTATACGGGCGTGTGGGCCGACATGGGTAAACCACACGGGCGTGTGGAATTTTGGGCCAGGCCGTGTGGATCACACGGGCATGTGGGCCTACACGAGCAAGCCATATGGGCGTGTGAGTTCATGTTTCAGAAAAGTTGCCTAAGGTTGCACGGGTCGCCTAAATTGACTTTGGACCTACTAAAGGGTCAGTAAGCTCTATTTAGACCCCTATATGAGTGATCTGTCCGTTTGATTTCTGTTTCGAGTATGAATTATAATATCTGAATGTATGTACTATAATTGTATAATAGCATGGAATCTCTTGTATGTTGCATTGCATCGGGGTGGGTTATTCATGATATTCGGAGGAAGTGTCTGAAAGGCTATTAAGTCTGTTACCTGGCAGCTCTGCTGCAAATTCCTGATTATTGTGCCGCTTTTCAGTACAACATGGTGTGTAGGGATGGATGGGTTGATTTAATCCCCACATGGTGTGTAGGGATGGATGGGTTGATTTAATCCCCACATGGTGTGTAGGGTTGCACGGAGATGGTGTGTAGAGGCTTGTGGGTAGGATTCTGATTTCTGCTATTGCGTATTGTATTTGAGATGGGCCAAGGCCCTAAATTATATCTGAAACTGTATCTGAATGGGCCAGGGCCCAAACTGAATCTGTAATGGGCTTAGGCCCAGCCTGTATTTGATTGTATTCTGATGTGTTTCTGAGTGCATGTTTTCTGTGGGGATTACACATTAAGTTTGCGAAAACTCACCCTTTTTGTTTAATCTGTACAGGTAATCCCCAGACTTGACGGATCAGCACAGTGGAGAACTCGACGGTGGCCACACGTAAATTTTAGACTATTCTCGTAAATTTTTAGATTTTATTACTTATTTGAGGTTTGATGTAAATTTTGGGGACTTTGAACTATTCTGGATTTTTACTTTGGATTTTTAACTGCTTTACGGTGTTAGAAAGACTAGATGGTAGAAACTCGATTTTGCTCAAAACAACAGTTTCTTTCAACACCAATGATTTTTCCAAAAATAAAAGTTTTCAAAGCTTCTGCTAAAAAGATATGATTTTAGTTAATGAAGAACATGCGTTTTACTTTGAACTAAGATAAAGGCTAATTAACTAGAACGGTTTTAACTCGACAAACTCGTTTTTGACTTCCATTGCATGTGACATTGCCAGATTCGGCCATAACGTTTAGACCGGGTTTGGGGAGTTACAGTTACAATCCTTGGAATATTCTTAAGTGTCATAAAACTCAAAAACAAATTTCTAAAATGCCTTGAACTTTTAATAATGTTTTTGAGTATTTACAAGACTTTTTCAAATATGTTTCTAAAGCTTTTCTAAGTAGTTTTCTAAGTATCAATACACTTCAAACAATGTCTAATAATGCTTTTCTAGAGGAGTATGGTATTGATCGATACCTGTAAGCTAAGTATCGATACCTAATCTAAAAGGTATTGATACATGACAAGTCAGTAGCCACAACACCATCTAGAAGGGTATAGTATTGATACTTGTTAATCAAGTATCGATACTTGCTCATGAGATATTGATACTTGAGAACTTGTGATGATTATTTTTCTTCAAGGTATCAATACTACCTTGATAGGTGTCAATATTTGGGCTTGCAAGTTGTTATTAATATGTAAATTTAATGCTATTAAGAGTTAGAAACTCCTTCCAACAACCCAGAATGAAAAGATATAAATATGATCCAGTAACACTCAAATAAAGATAACAAACAAGCTTTCAAATATCAAAGTGCAATATCTCATCTTTGAGATGTTACTTGTATTTGTGAGAGCTTAATCATTGTATATCCACCTTTGAAAGGTTTTAATTTTTTTTTTATTTTCTTATTTCTCTTATTTGAGAGATTAAGGGGATAGTGGTTCTATCTTACGAAGTTAAAAAATAGTGATTTGTAAAGGTTATGCATTATCTTAAACAGGTACCCATCAATAAATTCAGAATAATCACTAGTTATAAAAAGCTAAGTTAACGAAGGTACACAATTAAGATTGAACCACTATAAAATTGTTGTACAATTTTTTTAAGTTTTATATTTTGTTTTTAAATACCAATTCACCCACTTTTGGTATACTGTAAGGAAAACTATAATAACTAAAATCAAAATGTAAAATTCTTTACTCGGAGGGTTATAATATTAAAATGTACATGTTAAAAATAACCAAATCAGAAAATAATGATTAAAATTTACATATAATTACAAGGACTGATAAAAGAATTTGGCCTAAAAACAAATTCCACCCGCCCAATTCACGAATCTTACCCCCTCTCTGTGTTTGTCTTTTGCTCTTAAGCCCTAAAAATTACCAACCAAGCCTAAGCCTGAAAATGCCAAATCTCACTGTTTTACAAGCACACCTCTCCATCTTAGACTTACAAATGAAAAGAAATCGAAATCAATGTTAACAATTACTATTGTTTCAAAAATATCCCCCACATTTTCTCCCCCCAAAACACCCCAATCTTTGTAGCCTCTAGATTCTTCCAAATTCAAACTCTGTCCACATTAGAACCCACAATGCCTTGAACTAGTCCTCCAATTTTTCCAATCCCAATTCCAAAACTGACCGTGTGGTGAGGTCCAGGTGATCGGAGGATCCATGTTTGCTGGCAAGACGGCCACGCTGCTTAGCCGAATCCAGGCTCAAACCAACAATTGCAGGTTTGAACGAGCTTCTTTTATTTTATGTCATAGAATTGGATTAAAATCTGAACTTAGTATTATTCACAATTATGGGTTTCTGCTTATCTTGTCATATGCTATTATTCACCATTCTTTTAGTTCATTGGTATATATTTTTGCGTACTGCTATTGGATGACCTGTGACAATAATAAATACTCCCAGCTTTCAGGCCAAGCTTCTTAAGGAGTACACACAACTGAATAAGGTTATAAGGGATCTTTGTTTTACGGGAAGACTGAGGGAAGCTGTTGGGCTTTTATGGCGTACGAGATTGAAAGCAGATGCTGCAACGTATGCTCTTCTCTTGCAAGAATGCCTATTCAGGAAAGAACATAAAAGTGGGAGAAGGATCCATGCACATATGGTTGTTATTGGATATGTACCCAGTGAATATCTTAAGATCAAGTTGTTGATACTGTATGCAAAATCAGGAGATTTAAGAACTGCCTATGTTCTGTTTGATAATTTACTAGAGAAAACTTTGATTTCTTGGAATGCAATGATTGCTGGGTTTGTGCAAAAAGGTTGTGGAGAATTTGGACTTGACCTCTATTACAATATGATAAAGAATGGTGTATCGCCTGACCAGTACACTTTTGCATCCGTATTTAGAGCCTCTGCTTCCTTAGCCTCATTAGAGCATGGGAAGCGAGCTCATGGGGTCCTGATAAAGAGCCATATTAGGGAAAATGTTGTGGTCAGCAGTGCTCTCATGGATATGTATTTCAAATGCAGCAGTCTTACCGATGCTCATCAGGTGTTTAATGAAGTTGTAAATCGAAATGTTGTTACTTGGACAAGCTTGATATCTGGATATGGCCAGCATGGGAGGGTTAATGAGGTTCTAGAATTATTTGATAAAATGATAAACGAAGGTTTTAGACCAAACTATGTTACCTTTCTTGCAGTTCTTTCTGCATGTAGCCATGGAGGCTTGGTTAATGAAGGTTGGCACTATTTCTTATCGATGAAAAGAGACTATGGAATCCAACCAAGAGGGCAGCATTATTCTGCCATGGTTGATCTATTAGGTCGTTCTGGAAAGTTGCATGAAGCTTATGAGTTTGTTCTTAACTCACCTTTTAAGGAGCACCCAGCCATATGGGGTGCTTTGCTTGGGGCCTGTCGTATTCACGGGGATATGGATCTGGTAAAGCTTGTGGCAGATAAATACCTTGAATTGGAGCCTGAAAATTCTGGAACATATGTTCTCTTGTCTAATACCTATGCCACTTTTGGTTTTTGGGAAAATTTGGCCGCACTTAGGAGGAAAATGAGGAATTCTGGGGTCATAAAGGAGCCTGCTTATAGCAGGATTGAGATTCAAGGGGAGGTCCACTTCTTTTTGAGGGGTGATGTATCTCATAGACGTTCTGCGGAGATTTACGAGTTGATCAAATTAATGCCTTCCATTTTAAAGGATCCAGACTATGTTCCTGATATAATTAGCTCCTAAAATCCTATGTCTTGCCTCTTATTCCTGTGTTATGTTGAGAAGACGAGCTGGTCCAAGGTTCTAAAGGTTCTTTATGTTTGAATCTTACTGGTAATGTGTTTGGAGAGACGTAATGAATCTGGTCACCCTGTCAATAGGTAAAGCCCATTAAGATGCTGTTGTATTCTATTTGCTTAGTCACCTGCTGCCTACATATTAATGCAAATCTGATTTGGAAAGGTTTTTAGATCTTAGGCAACCTAATATAAAACCTAATACCACAATTTAATAGCCTGGTTGATACCATGATTACCACTTTGTTTTGTTGTTTGATAATGATTCTTGTCTTGTTAACCTGTCTAACTGTATTTATATGGCTATGCAGAAGTGTGGCTTAGTAAAATCAAAGAAAGATGCAAGACATGGGTTGGATTCAATTGTGACACATAATGGCATGAAACTAACATGTTGGTCATTCGAAAATTTATCTTCTTCATTCAGCCAAAAAACTGCTCCACAATGCCCTATGATGAGGTCTGTCATATGCCAGCATCAAAATTTGATGCCTTTTGTCAGGCGTGATGACTGCATTTCATTTTAAGGTTTTTATCTGGCTTTTCTTTTCACCGTTCTCTCGAGCGTCCTCAGTCTTAAGGGTGGCGTATGCCATTGATGGAGCTCAATTCTTTGAAGACCCTTTATAACTCATCATGGCAAAACTGTGATGGCGACTGAGGAATTTATTCAGGGTGCAAGTATAATCATTACTGGTTTTACTTATATTCTTGACCCACGCTTATGGTTTAATCCATCCAGTTCTTGCTCCGCACAAGGAGCTTGGGATCCGTGCTTGATGTCATACCTCTTACTGGTTTTAGAGTTGAGAAAACTTGGGGAAAAAAGTGTTTATAATTTATCCCTAGGTAATTCTGAACTAATTTATTTATCCCTTCCTTTCCTTCCTCCTTTGTTTATATTTATTTTCATCGTTGTAATCAAATAGCATCAGTAGGAAAGAAAATAAAGTTCACGTCTTTATAATTTTTCTTTTTTGAAGAAAAAAAGTGTTAAAATCTAAAGCAAGGGGGAATGAAGAATTGAATGTATGTCTCATGGCCAGTCCCAAGAGGTAAAAGCAGCGACGCCGCTCCACAAGGCGATGGAATATGAGACGGCCCATCAACGGAGGAACTCCCCGGAGGGACGACCGTCAACATCGACGGGCGTTTTTCTGTGACGTTATCTTCGGGATTTACAAACAAATTACGGTTTGCCCCGGCTCATAGATAAGGATTTGAAATCCCCCGTCACATTTAGATTAAACACCAAAAACCCAAAAAGAAAAAAAAAGCAAATAATTTTATACAAACCAAACGCATACTGAAAAATAAGGTGAATTTTTTTTTTGCTTTCCACTGATCAAATACTGTAGAAACAAGCCTAAGGTGTAAGAAGGAATAGAAGAGAGGAGGAGGAAGCGGGGTCGTGGTGTGTATTTATAGCGCTAGTAATGACGGTCAGTGGGCGCAGCTCTATTTGATGCGTGCTCCGCTAGGGCTTCCTATATTACACAATGAAGGCTCAAATTACAAATGGCCCAGCATCGGAATTTTAACCAACAAAAGCCCAACTATATTGTGATATTTCCAAATCTAATCTAAATTGTCCAAAAAGACCATGAGATGAGACGGCAAAAACGTCATGGCTCATGCCACCTGCTCAGGTTTGAAAGCCCATTTGAACGAGAGAATTTAGGTAAAAATATAAGTTTGAAAAATGAGTTTAGATAAAAAATAAGATTTGTTTTCTAAATAGGCTGGCTTCGGGTAGAATTTTTTTGCTCGAGTTCGGCTCAACTCGAATCACATGACTATTTTTTTTTAATTTGTTGGGAAATATTTATTTTATTATTTTTAATGTATTTTCTATATTATATTCTTTGAATTTATTTATATATAAAAATAATTTAAAAAACAATTATTACAATCGGGCCAGGTTGGGTTCTGATTAGCATTTTTAATATGGGCTCGGCTTGATAAAATTTTAAGTCTATTTTTAGGATCTTGCTTGGGCATAAAATTTTGCATCTGCCCAATTCAAACCTGACCTGGCCATCTAGCTAAAACTAATAAATTGGTAATAACTTGGAAAGGGAAATGATATTAGTTGTAAGGTTGAGCGGTAATGAAAATTGAAAAAAGAAATGAATTCAGTCGATTTAGCTTTAGGTTAATTGATATCTTTGTTATTGTACTAATAAAAAAGATATGAATTTTTAATGCACTTAAGTACATGTTTTTTTTCTCTGATTTAAGAGTTTAAAAGAATTTATAGATAGAAATATGCATTATATAAATTAAAGAGTAAATTATACCAACAATCACTCAACTTTGGAGTAGTTGATAAATCAATCACCTTTAGTTGATAAATCAATCACCTTGGTTTTATTTCAGTCACTTAACTTTAGAAAAATAACAAAATAGTCACTAATGTTATCAAAAAGTGACAACTCAGTCACTTCTTAACATATTCCGTTACTGTCTTAACGGGACCATTGATCTGGCAAGTTAACTAGTTGATATAGCCAGATAACTTGCCACGTTGGACAAGTAGTCAAAGGGTCAAAAAGAAAAGAGAAGATGATTGATTAAGTGTAAAAAGAAAAATAAGAGAAATGGAAAAGAAGAAGAAGAGAAGAAAGGAAAATGGAAGGAGCTAATCTCCATTGCAAAAACAGACCATTGAACCTGGAGCTGTTTTTGCAACAGAAAGCCACGCTGGACAAGCATCCAAGTTCCTTTGAATAAGTCCTTTGAATAACCTGGTGCTTATCTCCATCAATTTGTGAAAGAGTAGATAAATACATGCAAACAAAACATACATGTAGTTAAAAAAACTGTAAGAAAAATAAGAAAAAAAACTTGATTTGTTGGCTGAATAAGTCCTTTCTTGCTCGTTTTCTTCTAATGATCTTTTGTGGAGATGGACTTAACCAAACTTTCCTTCGTTACTGGTATTAACTGGCATCGACTCCTCAGATGTGGCAGCTGGGGCAAAAGATACAGAGTTAGATGGTAGGTTTTCATCCAAGTTAGTTGCTAGAACCATCCTGGAATGTTTAGCTGCAGTTGATAACCACTTGGATGTTAAAGATTCAGTTCTAGGTTTTGGTTGTTGTAGAGTGCTCCCCTGGCAAGCATGCAAATCCCTTTGAGCCTGAGATAAGCTAATCTCGCTAGCTAGAATTGAAGGTTTGAGGGACCTAACCTTTTCAACATTAGGTTAGCTACTTGACAACGAGGAATCTGCAACATTTTCTCCAAGAGAAATAGTGGCTAGCTTAACCTTAACTTGTATCGAACCATTGTTCTTTAAAGCCTAAAAAGCTGAACTTTTTTTATTTTTAATTGATATAAATAATGATTGAAAATATAGTTGACATAAAAAGTGAGAAAAGGTTGGTTTTTTTTTTTTAAAATAACCTAAAAAAATTAATTAATTATCAAAATGATATTTTTTTAATTAAATACAAAAATGACCTTAATTCTACAGTAAAAGTTAGTGGAGCCAAATGTTATGGCGCCACCAACATGCCACGTCAGCATCCATAATTTTTTTTTTGTGGAGCCATGTAGAATGGCGTCACCTATATAAATATCATGACAATACTGCAAATTTTAGAAATATGAGGGACTTCAAAATAAGTTTACCATTTTCTGGTGGAGCCAATTAGTTTGGCGCCACCAGTTCCCCTTGACACCACCTGTCACTTTTTTTTTTTACTTTTTTACTTTCGTCCGTTTTTTTAAGTTTTGTTTTTATCTTTATTTTATTTATTTATTTAATTTATTTTACTTATTTTTTATTATTAATTTTAAAAAATTGAAATGTATATTTGAATTTTTTAAATTTTGAATATTATTTTAAATATTAAATATATATTTTTAATAATATAAAATATTTAAATATTTTAAAGATATGAACTTTCAAATTTATTATTAGTTTTATAATATTAATTTTAAAGATATTTAAATATTTTATATTATTAAAATATATATTTAATATTTAAAAGTAGTATTTAAAAAGTAATATTTAAAATTTTAAAAATAATTTAAAATATATATATTTAAAATTTAAAATATATATGTTATAAAATATTTCAAATATACATTTCATTTTTTAAAATTAATAATAAAAAAATAAGTAAAATAAAATAAAGATAAAAACAAAACTTAAAAAAAAAAATGGGATGAAAGTAAAAAAGTAAAAAAAAGAAAAGAAAAGAAAAGAAAGTGACAGGTGGTGTCAGGGGGAATCTGGTGGCACCAAATTAATTGGCTCCACCAGAAAATGATAAATTTATTTTGAAGTCCCTCATATTTCCAAAACTTGCAGTATTTTCCATGGTATTTATACAAGTGGCGCCATTCTACATGGTTCCACCAAAAAATTAATTTTTTTCATGGATGCTGACGTGGCATGTTGTTGGCACCAAATCATTTGGCTCCACTAACTTTTATTGTAGATTTCAGATCATTTTTGTATTTAATTAAAAAAAGGATCATTTTGATAATTAATTAAATTTTTTGGATTATTTTTATAAAAAAGCCAAAAAGGTTTGGGGGAGAAATAATAATAAAACAACACAATGAATTTGAGTTCATGAGGAGTCAAATGGGAAGCAGAGTTGAATCAACACAGACTAGAGACTGAAGCTTCAAAAATTAGATGAGAGAAAGTTGATTTTAGAATGGAGGATGAACGTGGGGAGATAGGGATGACGATTCGTTACCTTTGGAGTTTGGAGGATTCACTTGCAGAGATGCAATACGGGATTGATTTGAAAACTGGAGGCATCTCTATTTTTTCTCCTCTTTCTCCTTCTTCTTCTCCTCCTCATCCTCTTCTTCTTCTTCTTCTTCTACTGCATAAACCCTAAATTGGTGCTAAAAGGGCAATTAAAATTGGTGCTAACCGACCAGGTAGACGGTTAATGCCACCAAACAATCCACTATCTGCCATGTCACTTTGCCTTTACGTCTGTAACGAAAAATTGTTAAAAGGACTGTTTTGTTATTTTTCTAAAGTTGAGTAATTGAAATGAAACCAATGTGATTGATTAGTCAGCTATCCTAAAATTGAGTGACAATTGATGTAATTTACCCTAAATTAAAATATTTGAATTTACACAATTCTCAATTGAATCTTGGAATAAGAGTAATATAATTGACACATTGTGGCTAAGAGTAGAATTTGACCTCCTCCGTATTCTAAATGGATGCTGTAAGCCTATGAAAGCTGGATCAGATATATACTTTTTTAACTAAAATTTTTCACTATTATTCTCAAATACATTATCATTGTTATTAGGTTTAGGTGTTAAGGGAACTTTTAACTTTTCTAAAAAAAATCAATTAGTTTTGACAAAAAAGATTGTAATCAAATCAACTCTCGAACATTAAAATTTTTATCATATATTTTTTTGGCTTAATTACAATTTTGGCCACTAATGTTTGCATATTTTGTAAAAATAGCCCTAATTGTATTTTTTAGCCATCAGCTTTTATTTTTTTGTTTTTTTTCAAACTGCTTTTTCTAACATATTTAATAAAGGTACCATTAAAAAATTAACGGGATTATGTGAAATTTCAGATTTGGAATATTTTTAATGAGATGTAATTTATTACTTAAATAACCTTATAAGATAATTACATATGGAAAATAATAAAATAAATGATAAATGAAATTAAAAAAAACTCTTAATTTAAAGAAAATAAACGTAATTATCTAAAAGAAATTAACTCAAAAGAAAAACCTCTCAATAAACAAATGTATGAAATATTGAAACCTTTTGCAAAATGAAAGAAAGATTAAAACCTTAAATTTATTCATTAAATATGTTAGAAAAAGTAGTTTGAAAAAAAATCAAAGGTTGATGGCAAAAAAAGACTAAAAAAAAAATTAAGGCCATTTTAACAAAATATGCAAACATTCATCCCTCTTAGCTTTGCATTGTCCAATCAAACAAGCTTCATTTGCTTTAAGTTTCGTTCATCCCTTAGGTGGGTACTTTGAGAAGGTTTGTTTAAACATACCATATGGTGTTCCCTTCTTCTTCTTTTTTATACAATAATAGGGGTGGAGGATGGGATAACACAATTCAAACCAATGTCTAATGGGTGTCTGACAAAGGCTTTAACTATTGCTCCATACAAATCAAGATGGTTGTCCTCTCTCTTTGTTAAAAGCATCTTCAGTTGCTTTGGCTAACGCTAATCTTTTCACTAGTATTATATCCGAGTTGTAATTAGCGCAATAAAAATTGTTCAATTCTTATGCTTCCAAATGTGCAAACAAATTACACCAAATAAGATACTCCAATTAACTCACTTATACTTCGATTAATCCTTTCTTGCAAATTCTCAATCAACCTAAGTTTAAAGGGTAAAGAATAGAACCTTTGCTGTTGCTATAGAGGTACAATACGAATCCATATCTTATACATGTTGGGAAATGTGCCCATATTGTAGTAAACATATAATTGTTTTCTATGTATTTGAACGATGGATAAATAAATAAAGTTAATTTCACATTTCAATATTATATCTTTTGTGTTTCTGTCTTTCATATTTTGCACACATAGCGAAATTGTTACAAGAAAATATTAGTTCATTGATTGTCTAAGTTCAAGCTGATGATAAGTGGCATTATAAGAACTTTTACAATGTAAGAAAGATAACTTATTTTAGTAGATAATCTAAACGATTCCTTAATCCCGTAAAAGAATCAAAGTGAGTATTTGATTCAAATACATAAAAGGATTATTATGTCGTCTACAATTCCAATTAGGGACATGACTAGTCTTGGTTATCAAAGCAGTTGACTCCACGGGTAGAGACATAAATATACTCATTGGAAGAATGATACATTTCTGAATCCATTTGTGACTTAATTCACTTGTGATGTTCATGGTGTGACTTACCTAAATCTTGAGTTAGTCACTGGCCATGCGTATGAAACTTATGTGCTTTGATATAAGTGGAGGCTCATGCTCTAAAGATGATCGAGTCGATAGCTGGTATGTTAGGTACTTGACTTGTGTATGACATAACTTTACTAGCAACAATGGAATTCATAGCTCGATTAAAGATTTAATGATAATTTCTTATTGACATTATGTGGGTTGGTAAATATGGAATGTGATCATGGGTTGCTTGTTCTCGAATGAGCAATTTATCATAGTTATTATTTGACAGTGATCATATTAATCATTAAGAAGACACAATGGTGACAATAAAATAAATTAAGATTGTATTGAGTGAAGGATTTAACTCAAAGGAATCAAGAATATCATATGAGGGTAACACACACAGGAAGAGATTATTGGACAAAATAGTTGGATGAATTGCTTCGTAAAGAATATATAATAATGATATTTCAATCATGGTACTTCTTGTGGACTGACTCCATGATTAAGTAAACTGAAAATTATCAGAACGATGCTTCTAGACATAATTGAAATTGTTCGAGCCTAATTTTATATGTCTGATTGGTCCCTTCGCTAGCTCAATAAAAGCTCGATCAGACTGCATTTGAATCAGAAGAAAATTCTATGACTTTGGAAATAATTTAATTGAGCCAATTTATTCGATGTGGAATTAAATTAGGTGGTCGTGTGAATTTTTAAAATAGAGAATTTGATTAAAGAATTTTCTTGAAAAATTAATTTGGAAAATCTTAGTGATTTTTAGGAAAATTAATTTTGATCAAGTAAAATTAATTTAATAAAATTAATTAAAATAAATATGATATCTTTTTAATTTAATTTTCAAGTCAAATAATTGGCCCGATGGGTAATTGAACTTGAAATTTGGACCCGAGAACCAAAACCCAAAAATTGGTTGCATTGGGCCCTATGTATAAAGCTAAGCTGACGATCCAACCAGTGGTAGGATCAGACTGGTTGGGCCATCATTGGCCCTGACCGAACCGGCCAGACCCATTTGGGCAAAACGACGACGGTTCGAGGTGTCGGGGGAGTCAAACTAGCGATGGCATTGTCAGGCACGGTGGCTACGACAGCGATAATTCGGCGGCTGGAGGCAATGGTTTTTTGGTGGCAGAGTAGTGGAAAAATTAGACTCCTAGTGGGACTCTATCAGGTAACTTGATTTCAAATTAACTTTTTCGAAGATAAATATTGTTTTAATGAATTTAATAATTAATTTAATAATTATCTAGATAGTATCGATTAATTTAATATGAATATGAGATATTAAATTAAATTTAATATTTATATGGATAATATTTTATTAATTTAAAATTGATGTGATTCATTCCAATCCTAAGTTGAAAGAATTCAAGAAAAGTTTTAAAGAGAAAATTCTCTGAAAAAATTATTTCAAAAAATTTCTAGAGATATTCTTATTATTTAGAACTTCACATAAGAAGTTTAGAGAAATTATGAAATTATCCCAGTAGTAATTTTGTGAAAAATTTTCTGATTCGAAGAAAGCCCACACTTGGTAGACATGAGCTTGAGGATAGCAGAGAAGACTACTTGGTCGAGGCGTTCATCCTAGACGAATCATAAAGATACAATTTTGATTAAGTGTGTAACAACCCGATTTTCAGTGGTGTCAAAAAACAATGATTCGAGACCACCAAATCCGATAAGTAAGCTCGTAAATTATATTATTTAGTATTTACGAGTCAAATATGGTTTCAGAAAGATTTTTGCATTAGTAATTTGTGTTTTACAGGGAATTTGTTAGGTTGAGTGGTTTAGAAAATAAGGTATCGAGACCTCGTTTGTAACACCCCTACTCGTATCCGTCGCCGGAATAGAGTACGAGGCATTACCGGGAAGCATGAAACACTTACAGATAATTTAAATACATTTTCATAACAATTTGTTTCGATTTCATACTATTTCATATTTAAGCTTTATTCACCAAAGTATTTGAATTATCATCTTTATGCAAATAGCACACATGAGGTACATAATTCCATAATTATGAATGAACACATTTATCAAACATATTCCATGTTTTTATATATATCATAGTTTCATATTTCCATGTATCAATTACCATCACTTCCTCGTATTTCAGACAAATACGTGTAACAATTCATAAATATGCAATTCATTAACTCTTCCTACCAATCACGATTTAAATTGCCAAATCAATTATTAAGCCCAATTTCAATGTTCACTAAAATCTATCATATAAATTTGGATGTACATATTCATCAATAAATTCCATGTACAGATATCACCATCTCATATTTCCACATACATTTACTTTTCACATTTATGAATTCAAATAGCATATACAAGACATACCAATGTATTTCAAGTACGTTTTCATGATATTTCATTTTGAACTCAGATTATTTCATACTAGAAGTTTTCTCATTAACTCATTTGGAATACCAATTCAAACGGATAATACACTCAAGGCGTAGAAATATATAATCACAAATGAACTCATTTATCAACCAAGTTTTATGCTCATGTCTCATCAACTCGTATTTCCTTATGTCACAAAATACCATGTAATACTTACCAAACTTCTTCAAATTAGTGAAAATCTTACGGGATTGAGTACTTTGTTTTCTCGATGCCATAGTTCAACTATGGTCTTACACATCTTCACATAATGATGCCATAGCCCAGCTATGGTCTTACACATATTCATATATCGATGCCATAGCCCAGCTATGGTCTTACACGTAATCACATACCACATGCCATAGCCCAGCTATGGTTTTACACGAATCACATATCTCACTGATGTCATATCCCAGATATGGTCTTATACAGTAGCATATATCACACCGATGCCATATCCCAGATATGGTCTTAT
Organism: Gossypium arboreum; assembly: GCF_025698485.1. Classification (NCBI taxonomy): domain Eukaryota; kingdom Viridiplantae; phylum Streptophyta; class Magnoliopsida; order Malvales; family Malvaceae; genus Gossypium; species Gossypium arboreum. Next base: position 11,202,803 of record NC_069075.1, on the reverse strand, counting down.
ACAGAAATCACTTGTCACTTGTCACTTGTAGCTGAAGCTACCACTATTCACTGATTAGGTAGCCGGAGCTACCATTTTCATCGATCCGTAGCCGAGCTACCACTTTTCATCGATCGGTGCGAAGCTACCACTTTTCACTGATCAGGTAGCGGAAGCTACCACTTTTCACTTGTCATTTGTCATTGATCAGATAAGTGTAGCCGAAGCTATCACTTATCACTTTCACTTGTCTTTGATCAGATAAGTGGGCCGAAGCTATCACTTATCACTTGTTGCCATGGTCCAACCATGGTTTTTTCCTTCAATTCATCTTGTCACTGAACTGAAATGCTCAATTTGATCATTTGTTCAATTTTCATGCTTTTACATTATTCACGATTTTATCATCAATACATATGAAATAACACATCATGAAATTCATAAAATTAACAAATGATCACTAAAATTTAGCCATATAAACTCAGAAGTTTGATTTTTGTATTATAACGATAATCATAATTTCATAATAAATATTCCAAATAAACCATTATATCATTTCTAATTCAACACTTATCGATTATAATCGGGCATGTGATCAATTTATACACAAGTCATTCATATAATATGTATATTTTTTCTCCTCCTCCTTTCCATCCACATCCTTAGTATAAATAACACACTTGTGAGTAACCTTATCCATAATTTTCACTAATTACTTATGTGAATATTCAAGCTATCCACCCTTGTCATAGTCACTAAATTATTTATATCTGAAGCTATGGAACTCCAAATTAAGGTCCGCTAATTTTACCTGAAACTAGACTCACATATCTTCTTACCATAAAAATTTCATAATTTTTGGTTAGGCCAATTAATACAGTTTATTCATTGTAGTCTCCCTTGTTCTTCTGTCTGATAGTTCCGACCCTTCTTCACTAAAAATTAATTATCTCCTTGTATAGGATTCGAATGATGTTTTTGTTTGTTTCTCTTGAAAATAGACTCATTCAGGATTCTAAAAATATAAATTTAAGCCCCTAATTATTTTTATCCAATTTTTTATGATTTTACAAAGTTAGAACAAGGGAACCCAAAATCATTCTGATATTGTCTCACAAAATTTATCATATCTCACGATTTATAATTCCATTGCTTACATAATTTCTTCTATAAGAAACTAGATTCAATAAGATTTAATTTCACATTTTATTCATCCTATAATTACATTTCTACAATTTTTGGTGATTTTTCAAAGTTAGACTACTGCTGTTGTCCAAAATAGTTTTAGTGCAAAATGTTGATTTTCATTTTGCCCCAAATTTCACAATTCATACAATTCAGTCCTTGCTCAATTAACCCCTCAATTAAGATAATTTTCTAAATTAATACCTTTCCTAGACATTATAAGTTATTTCATAACTATTGAAATTCAGAATTTCTACATAAAACTCTAACTTCAAACTCTTTTACAATTAGGTCCCAAACATTCACTTTCTATTCACTTCTTTCAAGAAAATCAGCATATAAACAATTTAAAGCTCTAATTCCATGCCAAATCATCATATAATTCTAGTACATATTCATAACAACTTTCAATTTCTTTCATAGAATCAAAAACTAATGAATTCAACAAGTGGACCTAGTTGTAAAAGTCATAACAACACAAAAATTTCAATAAATAATCAAGAATTGAACTTGAAGTAAAAATATGCAAAACCAGCTTAAGGGAACTCTTCCATGGTGTTTTTGCTGATGAGAATGCAGAAAAATAAAGAGAAATCTAGATAATTCCACTTTAGTCCTAGCTTTATTAAGTAAATTTTGCAATTTTCCAATTTTTCCCTTAATTCTCCTTATTTTCTTGCTGATTTCATGCCCATGCCGTCCAGGCCAAATAGACCTTAGGTCTATTTGCCTTTTAAACCCTCTTTCTTTTATCATTTAAGCTATTTAATTATTTCCCATAATTTTACATTTGATACAATTTAGTCCTTTTTTGTTCAATTAACTATCAGAACTTTAAAATTTCTTGATGAAACTTTAATACTAACTTATTAACACTCCATAAATATTTATAAAAATACTTATAGCTCGATTTAAAATTCCCAAGGTCTTGATACCTTGTTTTCGATTCTAATTATTTTAGTATTTATTTTTAGTACACTATTCACTATTTCAAAATTTTTCCTAACTTCACATTTAACTTATACTCACTAAATTAATAATATTTCCTACTAATTTGTCGGATTTAGTGATCTCGAATCACTGTTCCGACATCACTGAAAATTAGGCTGTTACATCGTTTCTATAAATCGAGTTGTAAATATTTTTATCAATATTTACGAAGTTTCATTAAAGTAGTATTAAAATTTCGTTAAAAAATTTTATCATTTCGGTAGTTAATTAATTAAAAAGGGCTAAATTGAAAAAGATATAAAACTTGTTAATTAAAAGAAATAATGATTAAATGACTTAAATGGTAAATAATAGAGGACTTAAGGAGTAATTATGCCCAAAATAAATGGGTGGGATGGCAGGTCAGAGTGAAATAATAAAATAATTAGAATGGATGGAAAAATAGTAATTTACATGAAATTAAAATTACAAATTGAAATTACAAGAGAATTCTAGACATTTTCTTCTCTAATTCTCAGCCAAAAACACTATTGAAGAGCTCTAAAAGCTGGTTTTCATATTTTAGCTTCATGTGAGTTTAATTCTTACCTTTCTCTTGTAATTTTTGTATTTTAAAGATTTTTACAATTAGGTCCAACTAGCTAGTACCTTAGTTTTACAATTAGGTCCAACTAGCTAGTACCTTAGTTTTTGATTTTATTGAGAATTTTGAAAGTTAGTTTTTGATTTTATTGAGAATTTTGAAAGTTACCATTGATGGATACTGGATATTTTTGATGAAATAACATGGATTTAGAGCTTTAATTACATTGTATGATGATTTTACATAGTAATTATGTTAGATATTAATTTTAGGATCAAATTACGAAAATGTTAAATATTAGGGTTTGATATTAAATTTTAGATTATCAAGGGCTGTATGATAGCCTAGAATATTTAGATAAATTATCAATTGAGAAAAATAGTTCATTTGATAGACTAATTAGTTAAGGGGTTAAATTGCAAAAATTGTAAAACTTGGGGTAATTGTGTAATTTTAAAAATTGAGGGGTATTAATTGTGAAGTGAATTGGGATTGAAACATATGCTAATGAATAAATAATTTTATATTTTAGAATAAGAGCCCGTAGATGCTCAAGAAAAAGGAAAATTAGTAGAATAGTCCCTAAACTTCTACAAATCTTACAATTTAACCCAGGTAAGTTCGTATGGTTAAACTTTAATAATTATATTGAATAGATGAATGGTATTATGTGTTGAAACCATTTTTTTTGAAAAACAGGGTTGACTTTGATTTTGAAAATGAAAACAAAAAACGAGAGTCGCCACCAATCCTTTTTGATGAGGTGTGATCGGGTCACCTCGAAAAGTGGTTGTTTTTAATAGGCAGTTTGATTTATTAAAACAATGATCTTTGGTCCAAAAAATTCAGAAAGATGGGTTCGGGAATCGGTTACGCACAAGGAATGGTTAGCACCGATACGCCCAAAATTAGTACCTAGTCGATTACTTGGTGTCTTTAATGTCGAAAGTTAAAAATTTGAGGAAATTTTAAAAATACGATCCTTTTGTTAAACATTATTTAATTGAATTTTTACAAAAAAGGGGTATATTTCATGTGAATCGAGGAAAATGATTACGTCTCATAAGTTAGGACACAATGCCTTAAATCCTCGGAACAAGAATAAATGCCAAAAATTTATTAATTTTGAAAAAATGTTCGATCATCTCGGTTTTAGAAAGAAATCGTATTCCATAAGTTAGAATACAAATTTTTCTTAATTTCCGAGAATATTTAAAATTTTATGCTAAAAAAGTTCATTTATTCGGATTTATCGAAAAAGTTAAAACCGTGTAAGTTAGGGAATGACCTTTCGAATTTAAAAAAACACGAGTATTGCTTATTTTAAAACAAAATTTTAATGTATCAAGTAAAAATATAACACGAATTGATAGTAAAATGTAAAAATAAATTTCATTGTTAATATGCATAAGATAATAATAAATGCGTTAATAAGAATGACAATATATAAGGTGAAAATAAAATATCATGAATAAAACAAATGAGCCAATATAAAGAAAAATAATAAAAGTAAATAAACAAATAAAAAGTTTAAAACAAAAGAATAAGTAAATAAATATGGTATTAAATAAAACAAATTAAAAAGATGATAATAATAATAATAATAATAATAATAATAATAATAATAATAATAAAAATAAATAAATAAATAATAGTAAAAAAATAGTAATAATAATAATAATGATAATAAATAATAATAGTAAATAATAATAATAGTAAAAAAGTAATAATAGTAATAATAATAATAATAATAATAATAATAATAATAATAATAATAATAATAATAATAATAAAATTAATTAATTTAATAATAAAATAATCGAAAGAACAAAAAGGGAACAAAAAAGGACTAATTTGAACTTAAAATAGAAATTCAGGGTAAATCTGAAATAAATAAAAGGAAAAAGGACCACATTGAACGCGTGAATGAAATAGAGGGACCAGAAGAGTAAATATCCCCACCCTCCAAAACACGTTACTTTGCGCGGGACTGAATTAAAATGGAAGAAAAATTATAGGGTAAAAATTGAAAATAAAAATGAGTTGTATTAAAAGGATAGAAAATACGGAAGGACCAAAAGCGCAATAAGACCCTTTGTTGAAAACACGCGGACCCTGAGAGCGGGTCGGGTCGATGCACGGGTTAGCTCAAAATGACGTCGTTTTAGGGCTTGAGAAGGCTGCCCTAAACGACGCCGTTTAGGGGGTGTATAAATACAAAAAAAAAATCCCAAAAATATTCATTTTAGCCACATTTTTTTTAAAAAAAACTTCAAAATCCTTTCAACTCTCTCTTCCCCTCTCCGAGTCTGGCCTAGCTCCGGCTGATTGCCGCCATGGGCTCCACCGTCATCGACCGCCGCGCATGGTGACAGGAGCTCAAAAGGTAATTTTTCTCTTTTTTTTTATATTACTGATATATATATATATATAAAATAGTTTTAAAAAGAGAAAATATAAAAAATATAAGTATATGTATATGTAGTTTCAAAGAAGAAAAATAAAAGAAAAAAAAATAAAAAAGATGATAACCTTTTAATATTCGAATCAATCTCCTCTGTTTTTTTTTTTTTGTATCTGATTTTTTTTTATTTCAAATGTCTTTTTTTTTGTATTAAAGAATCTCTCCCTCACAACCTGATATCTTTGCGGTTTTATAGCCGATTACAATATTAAAAAAATTATTTGCTACTGTTTGTATCTATCTCTGCTACTGTTTCTTTGCCTTGTTCCTGTGCTCTGTTTTTCTTTCTTTTTGCAGGTGCTGGGTCAACGGGGGAATCTTGCTATTCTGGTGTAAGAAAACCAGGCCTCGGGTGTTGGGCGTCTTGCGAAGGCACGTGGGCAGCGGCGCAGAAGGGACTAGGGTTTTTGAGAGTTAGTTTAGGTTGTTAGGCCATTGGGCTAGGGTTTTTTTTTTTAGTTTTGGGCCTACAAAATTTGGGCTTTGTATTTTGGACTAGTAGTATTTTGTTTTGGTTTTAATTTTTGTATTTAGGCTGGTTGATTTGGGCTTTTATTCGTTTGTTTTATTGTTTAGTGGGCTGGGCGAATTTTGGCCTATAAAGCTGCCTCTCTTTGCTCATTGTCGTGTAACTGGAATGAAGCAAAGACTTTAACAAGGGCCAAATTTGCATGGTTTTGCAGAATCTTGGCTTCTTGATGTTCACCTTTTTTCAAGTAGCCTCATTCTAACCCACTACAACGTAAAGGGGATAAGATTTGTTATCTTCAGTCTGCTCCACTGCAACTTCAGGGAGATAAGGCTGGTGGCTTCAATCTCCTCCACTACAACTTCAGGGAGATAAGATCCGCCATAATTTGTAGCTTCAATCTGTTCCACTGCAACTTCAAGGAAATAAGATTCTTCAGTCTACTCTGCTGTAACTTCAGGGAGATAAGGCTGGTGGCTTCAATCTGCTCCACTGCAACTTTAGGAAGATAAAATTCACCATAATTTGTAGCTTCAATCTGTTCCATTACAACTTCAAGGAAATAGGATTTGCTATCTTTAGTCTGCTCCGCTGCAACTTCAGGGAGATACGGCAGTTGGCTTCAATCTACTCCACTACAACTTCAGGAAGATAAGATCCGCCATAATTTGTAGCTTCAATCTGTTCCACTGTAACTTCAGGGAAATAAGATTCGTTGTCTTCAGTCTGCTCCGCTGAAACTCTAGGGAGATAAGACTGGTGGCTTCAATCTGCTCCACTGCTACTCCAGAGAGATGAGATTTACGGATTCACCGATCTTGCTACATCGTCCTCTAGGGGACATAACCTGTAGAATCGATTTCATGGGCTTAGGCTTATGCTAAATGATTAGGATGCCATGATCAAATACTCCTAACTAGATGTGTATGAATGATATTTGCATGAATGCAGAATGTCATGATAATGATCCCTTCTTAATGTTTAGGTTGTCATTGCTCATTGTTATCAAGGTTTTATTACTGATACAATATCCTGTCTTCTTGTTCGACTGATATTTTTGGCAGAAAATTTAAAGAAATAGCCATAATTTAGACTTTTCTTTCTCAAATGTTTCCAACTCTTAGGTTTGGTTAGTTCTAAATAATAGTCCTATTTCAGGTCCCCGTACTATTTAGAAGCTTTTAAAGTAATATGCAGAACTCCTTTTATGAAAGTATTATTAGTCCAATAATCATTGTTTTAATGCAAACTGCTTGAAAAATATCATAATGATGGACAAAATTGAACAAAATCTGAAAAGAATGAATTAATCAAAGAAAGCAAACATTGATGGAATACAAAATAGGTGAGAGGAAAAAAATAGATGCCTCAAATATCACAGCCTGAGCTTCTCTGTACGAACTTCTTGAAGACCATTTAGAGATCAACATGTGTTTAGGAGATCTAGAGTACTTTTTTAATGCCCCAAGACGTAACATCTCTCCTTCTTGTTAATTCAGATAAAACAAGACTACCACATGCCCCATTTTTTATCAAAATTTGAATCGCCCTTTACAGGATTTCAATTCAAAACCCTTTTGGTCTCAAGGCGCCCTTTGCGGGTTTTCACTTTGGCCTCTCTTTTTTCTTTTCTTTTTCTTTTTCTTTTTTTTAAAGTGAAGTATTTCTTGATTGAATCTAAATTCACAAGATTAGGCAAGTTTTTGCCATCCATCCTGGTTAGCATCAACGCTCCTCTAGAGAAAGCCTTCTTTACCATATAATGTCTTTTCCAGTTTGGTATACACTTTCCTCTGAAGACTTTTTGTATGGGAAGGGTCTTTCCTCTGAATCCATTTTGCTTCATCCAACTTCGGCTCAACCAAAACTCAGAGAAAATGAATCTCGACTTTAATGGGAAAAATTGCTTCCATTCCATAAACCAATAAGAAAGGTTCTGCCCCGGCGAAGGTCCTGGTAGGTATTCAATAAGCATAGAGGGTAAATGGTAACTTCTCATGCCAATCTTTACAAGTCTCAGTCATATTCCCCACGATCTCTTATTATTATTATTATTATTATTATTATTATTATTATTATTATTTTGTTGTCTACACTATAACGTTTATTTTGGGGCGATATAGTGTTTGATCTTGAATAGACTGCAAACTTAAATTTAGTGCATTGTCATATATGATCCTTTTTAGGAATCCAAAATTCTAGTGTCTGATCCCTCATATCTTGTTGAATTTTGGCCAATTCCTCCTGCATCTGTATTTGCATTTGCTCTAATCTTTCCAACCTTTGGTCTATTGTTTTAATCTTTCCTCATGCATCGTAACGATATCCCAGGGTAACTGCCATAATTTTGATTAATTAGGGTCTCTTTTGTGAAATTCAATGCATGTGATGAAATACAGATGCATGAAATGAATGCAAAAAAAGGCATTGACTCTGATTCAATTCTGTTAAAACAACTTTACTTAGAAAACAAATTTCTTTACATAAAACGGATTATGTATATGGTTTTGCCCTAATACACAAAGCCCTAATCTCTCTAAAAAGCCAAGCTAACTCCTAACCTCGATCCAAATCTGATTCACTTCAAACTTAGCATGTCAGCCTGAACTGCTAGGGTTTGCAAATGATTGACCACATCTTGTATTTGAGCCACTAGTTCTCAAAGAGTTCTCGATAAGAAACCTTCTCTACCCTCTAAATATGGCTATGGAATCATGCTAACAGAAGTTGCACACACCAGATAAACCTGCCTGCACCTCTTCTTCGGCATTCATTTAAAGATTTGAAAATTCCAGCCAAGATTGCTGGGATGAGTGTGACCCTTTTATCAAGCCGGTCAAACAAGTCTAAAACTGCATCATCTATGTGCCCCAGTGTTTTAAGGAAGATTACTAACCTATAGATACTTAAGGTGAAGATATCGACCTTTCCTTCGTGTTTGGATATGCCAAAATCAGATCTCGCAAACTTTCTCAAGGGATATATTTGCTTTCTCCTTTTTGCTTGATCTGAGCCACGACCCATTACTCACTCATCCCTGTGATGCTCATTAGTTTCTTTAGAAAAATCGAGATATTGGCGGTTCTATAGTAGGCCTTGTTAGCTTGAATCCTCGGTCATCGAAATAAGGTGTATACTCTTCCACAGTAGGTACCAAATCCACTTTTCCAAAAGTGAAGCAATTGTAGGCTGGATTTCAAAATTGAGTCAGAGCTCGAAACAAACGCTTGTCCACTTTGATGTCGAATAGATAGGGCAACTCACCATAATTACAGTAAAATAGCTACTTGATTTCATCATTCCATCGGACCCATCTCTCTCAATTTTTAGTGATGTATTAGGTCACGTCGATACGACTGAAGTTCCAAAATTCTGATACATACCTCTCCTTCAGATTATCACCTTTCTCTAGTCGCATTTTCTTGAACCGTATTCGAATAGCCGCATTATCTTCCATTTTATCTAGAAATTCATTTTCCATGGCAAGCTCTCTATTTAGTAATCGAATGTGAATCAATACCTCTTTTGTATGATGAAAATGCAATGCAATCATAGTCAAAGCAAAACAAAACAAGTCAGTACAATTTACGAAGCTAAAGCAAGCAAGAAATAATAAAACGCCTAATCAGGTGACCATTAGAGGTTCGGTATGGTTCTACCTAGGGTAGGCTTTTGGGGTTCATTATATGCAGGTCCATTAGTAAGGGTACCTGAACTAGTAGATTCCTCGATCCTCACCCATTGTAGGCTCATACAGACCGAGTTCAGTTCAGGGGAATACATTTCCCTATGGCTGCACAGAGATGAAAATCTCATGAAGACATAGGTACAGATGTATCCCGAAAGCGATCTACTATCCTATGCGGAGGTGAAAACCTCATGAAGAAATAGTTTCTCACTCCCACTTAAAAGGGTAAAATCAACCAACCATACAGAAAGATACCAAAACTCAAACCAACACAACAATTATAAACCATAATGATGAAGATCGTAACAAAGACGAATAGAATGCAACAAAAGGATCGTAGATTTAAACCAAGTTGACAAAAAGACAAAAAGTAACCAACTTGTGGCATGACTCTCTTATTTTGTTCCCCAGCAGAGTTGCCAAGCTGTCGAAATCATTTTTTTGAAAAATGGGGCCGACTTTGATTTTGAAAATGAAAATGAAAAACATGAGTCACCACCAATCCTTTTTGATGAGGTGTGATCGGGTCACCTCGAAAAGTGGTTGTTTTCAATAAGCGGTTTGATTTATTAAAACAACGATTTTTGGTCTACAAAATTCAGAAAGATGGGTTCAGGAGTCAGTTACGCACGAGGAAGGTACCTAGTCGATTACTTGGTGTCTTTAATGTCGAAAGTTAAAAATTTGAGGAAATTTAAAAAATACGACCCTTTTGTTAAACATTATTTAATTGAATTTTTACAAAAAATGATATATTTCACGTTAACCGAGGAAAAAGATTACATCTCGTAAGTTAGGACACAATGCCTTAAATCCTCGAAACAAGGATAAACGCCAAAAATTTCTTAATTTTGAAAAAATGTTCGATTATCTTGGTTTTAGAAAGAAATCATATTCCATAAGTTAGAATATGATTTTTTCTATTCCATAAGTTAGAATACGATTTTTTCTTAATTTTCAAGAATATTTAAAATTTTATGCTAAAAAACGTTCATTTATTCGAGATTTATCGAGAAAGTTGAAACACCGTAAGTTAGGGAATGACCTTTCGGATTTAAAAAAACACGGAGTATTGCTTATTTTAAAACAAAATTTTTAATGTATCGAGTAAAAATATAACATGAATTAGTAGTAAAATGTAAAAATAAATTGCAATGTTAACATGCGTAGGATAATAATAAATGCGTTAATATGAATGACAATATATAAGACGGAAATAAAATATCATGAATAAAACAAATGAGCCAATATAAAGAAAAATAATAAAAGCAAATAAACAAATAAAAAGTTTAAAATAAAAGAATAAGTAAATAAATAAGGTATTAAATAAAACAAATTAAAAAGATAATGATAATAATAAATAGTAGTAAAAAATAATAGTAATAATAATAATGATAATAAATAATAATAGTAAAATAATAATAATAATAATAATAATAATAATAATAATGATAATGAATAATAATAGTAAAAAATAGTAATAATAATAATGATAAAATAATAATAGCAATAATAATATTAAAATTAATTAATTTAATAATAAAATAATCGAAATAACCAAAAAGGGACTAATTTGAACTTAAAACAGAAATTCATGGCAAATCTGAAATAATTAAAAAGGAAAAGGACCACATTGAATGCGTGAATGAAATGGAGGGACCAGAAGAGTAAATATCTCCGCCTTCCAAAACACGTTACTTTGCATGGGATTGAATAAAAATGGAAGAAAAATTATAGGGTAAAAATTAAAAATAAAAATGAGCTATATTAAAAGGATAGAAAATGCGGAAGGACCAAAAGTGCAATAAGACCCTTTGTTGAAAACAAGCGGACCCTGAGAGGGGGTCGGGTCGGTGCAAGGGTTAGCTCAAAACGACGTCGTTTTAAGGCTTGAGAAGGCTGCCTTAAACAACACCGTTTAGGGGGTGTATAAATACAAAAAAAATCCCAAAAATCTTCATTTCAGCCACTTTTTGTTTTAAAAAAAAAAACTTCAAAATCCTTTCAACTCTCTCCTCCCCTCTCCAAGTTCGGCCGAGCCTACCTAGCTCTGCCGATTGTTGCTGTGGGCTCACTCATCACCGATTGCTTTGCAGACAGTAGCGAGAGCTCAAAAGTTAATTTTCTCTCTCTCTCTTTTTATATTGTTGATATATATATAATAGTTTTAAAAAAGAAAATATAAAAAATATATGTATATGTATATGTAGTTTCAAAGAAGAAAAATAAAAGAAAAAAATAAAAAAAAGATGTTAACCTTCTAATATTTGAATCAATCTCCTATGTCTTTTTTTGTATCTTTTTTTTTTTATTTAAAATGTCTGCTTTTTTGTATTGAAGAATCTCTCCCTTACAACCTGATTTCTTTTTGGCTTTATAGTCGATTACAATATTAAAAAAATATTTGCTGCTGTTTGCATTTATCTCTGTTACTGTTTCTTTGCCTTGTTCCTGTGCTCTGTTTTTATTTCTTTTTACATGTGCTGGGGTTAACGGGGGAATCTTGCTATTTTGGTGTAAGGAGACCAGGCCTCGGGCGTTGGGTGTGCTGTGAAGGCACGTGGGCAGCGGCGCAGGAACGTGGGCAGCGGCATAGGAGGGGCTAGGGTTTTTGAGAGTGAGTTTAGGTTGTTGGGCCATTGGGTTAGGGTTTGTCTTTAGTTTTGGGCCTGCAAAATTTGGGCTTTGTATTTTGGACTTTGGACTGGTAATATTTTGTTTTGGTTTTAATTTTTGTATTTAGGCTAGTTGGTTTGGGCTTTTATTCGTTCGGTTTGTTGTTTAGTGGGCCGGGCAAATTTTGGCATATACATTATGTATTTAGCATATTGTTGAAAAATGAAATATTGTTAAATTATAAAATTGAAATGAATATCCAGTTTAAATGGAATGCGAGATTAAGTACAATCGTTGTGTGACAAAAGATAGCAAATGAGGAATTGACAACCAATTACCCAAGTAAATCGGGGTTCAACATTTGTTTCGAACTTTCGTGTTTACTTTCTATTTAGCTTTCAAGAGCTTCTGTTCAACTCATATGAGTTTCCGTTCAGCTCTTTTGAGCTTCTATTTAACCCTTATGGGTTTCCGTTCAGCTCTTATGAGCTTCTGTTCAACCCTTATGGGTTTCTGTTTAGCACTTATGTGCTTTTGTTTAGCCTTCGAGCTTCTAAAAATAATGTTCTCTTATCCATAAGCCGTTATCCGATTTGGTAAGATTTGGTAAGTGACCTACATAATTGAAATTGGAAGATTGGTTATTTATTGTTGGAATTGATCTAAAATGAGTGTATTCATCAACTAAAGTTGTGATTGGAAGGAAGTGTACATTGAATGATTTATTTAATTGATTGATTATAGTAGGTTGGGTAAGATTTATGTTTAACCTATCGTATTTACTAAACTTCATTAAGCTTACTTGTATTGTTTAATATCCTTGTAGATTAACAATGAGGTCGGGAGATCGGATCAACACATCAAGCCACACTATCCAACTTGTTACGGTAGTTTTTGCAATGTATACTATGGTTTATATGGCATGTATAGGGTTGGAATAGTTTTGAGTAAAGTTAGGTGTGTAAATATTGTGAATTACATTTTGTTTATATTTCTAATCCACTTATATATGTATGTGTCATTTTATCTTGCTTGATATATGTTTAGATGTGAATAATTGATGGATAAGTTATAGCCATGTTGGTGAATGTAAATTGATTAATGTGGTAGTTTAGAATGTTAGGATATATGTGATAATATGATATTTTTAGAGCTAAGAATTTGGTTGTATTGAAGTTCTTGTTATGGCCTATGAGCATGAAAATTGAGGTGTTTAGGTTGAAATTAAGAAAATGTGACAAATGTGTCATTTTATCTTGCTTGATATATGTTTAGATGTGAATAATTGATGGATAAGTTATAGCCATGTTGGTGAATGTGTAAATTGATTAATGTGGTAGTTTAGAATGTTAGGATATATGTGATAATATGATATTTTTAGAGCTAAGAATTTGGTTGTATTGAAGTTCTTGTTATGGCCTATGAGCATGAAAATTGAGGTGTTTAGGTTGAAATTAAGAAAATGTGACAAATGTGGCATTAAAATGGTCGATTTTCATCCACACGGGCAGAGACACGGGTGTGTATCTCAACCATGTGTGACATACGACCTAGCACATTAGCGTGTGGTCTGGCTGTGTGTCCCCTGTATCTATAAAATTGAGAAACAGAATGCCCAGGTTTTTGCACATGGCCTATCACACGGGCGTGTGGCTTGACCGTGTGACCTAAGTCAGAGAGTTACACAGGCATGGACATGGGTTGGGACACGCCCATGTGCCCTACTTCGAGTGCCCACATAGACTGAGACACGAGTGTGTCTCTTAACTGTATGAGCCATATAGTCTGGCCATACGGGTTTGTGTCCCCTGCAACAAGGAAAAATTTTGAAGTTTCGTGAAAAGAATTCTTTGAGTTTCCAGTTTAGTCCCGATTTGTTTCTAATGTGTATTTTAAGCCTCGAGGGCTTATACAAGGGACAATATGAATGATTTATGTTTAGTTTCTGATATGTATGTTAAATGATATGAAATGTTCGTATTTAATCTGAAAAGTCTGGTACTGCTCTGTAACCCTGTTCCAGCGATGGATAAGGGTTAGGGGTGTTACAAAGTGTTTACTTTAGATAACACAACAAAGTTCTTGTTTTTGGAAAAGGTTTTAAAACTTTGGTTTTCCCTTAAACCTATTTTTCATTGCATTTTTCGAACCCGATTTTTCAACAATACGCTCTTTGTCAACCTCTCATGCATGGAGTTTAAGTTTGTTTCTTAGGTCATCCCACACAACTAACAAGATCCTCATCTAACATACCCTGCAAGTAGCATTCCTTATTTGTCAAAAGACTATCATTTAGTAGAAGCCAAAGAAATGAGCAAATTCGTAGTAGCCCTTTAAAGCTCAAATGGTTTTCCATGCTTCATCTTTTGTTAACCAATTTTCATGTGTATGTGTTTGTAACCATTTGACATAGAAATTAGATTAAGTTTCAACCATCTCCACATGCAAAGGTCTAAACCTACATTGGGTATAGGTGGGCAAATAACTACAAACTTTAGAACTATCTAAAAAGAAAGATACCTAGCGAACAACTAACATTTCCAATTATTTACTTCATCGGTCATCTCAAACTCTATAACCATCTAGAATCCCATCAAGATCAAGTCTAGGCTGCCACAAAGGGACAACATCAAGAATCTAATTATTCGACCAAAATTGTATCGTGTAACCATTTCCCAAGGACCAACAAAAGATTGTTTTTAGATCATCCCAAGTTTTTGAGATAGAACTCCAAATATAGAAGCAATTTGACCGTTCAATATTCTTAAGGCACCTCTCTTCAACATTATACTTCAATCACAACATCTTACCCAAATAAGTCAGTTGGTTTGATATTAATTGGAACCCAATTTAAAGACAAATGACAAATTTTGATCTCTTACATGTCTCAACCGAAGGTTGCTATTGCCCATTAGCATGCAACACTATTCTCAACCAATTAGAGTTGGTTTCGCCTCTCTACTATAGAGCCCCAAATAAATCTTCTGACAACTTTTTCTAATTTTAGACATATTCTTTTCGGTATAAGAGCATATTGCATAAGTAATTAGGTATCAATAATATAACTAATTTAGCAAGTGTCATTCTACCTGCCATAGACAATTGATGAGCATCCCATCAATAAAGGCGTACTTGAATTTTCTCAATAATGAACCGATAAGTCTTGAAACATCCCACACCTAGTCCAGTCATCGGATCCAAATGTGTGATGTCACATTATGTTGCCAAATCAACTCAAGCTAACTTACTTCTTTTGTCATATCATTTAGAGCATAATTATCATTCATATCAAAACAATTATTCAATTCAATCACAGTCTTACATTCATAGTGTGTAGTAATTTAATTCATAGAGTTACTAGGTGATACTTAGTTAATTTAGGAGTTAGAACTCGAATCCAAACTCAATTATCAAGTTTCAATGTTGTGTCTCGAGACAGGGGACTTCCTGTCTGAGACAGGCTTCCATTTGTTTTAGGTATTTTTGCTTCGAAGTTAAACTATCTTGAGACATTAGAAATTGTGTCTCGAGGTCTTGAGACTGAGTTTTGTGAGCAGCATCCCCTATTTTCATACTTTATCTTCGATATTTGAATGTCTCAAGACAAGACAAGGGGTTCTTGTCTTGAGACCTGGAGCAGGGCAAAATTAATTTAACTTCAAAGTTTACTTGTCTCGAGAGAAAAATCACTTGTCTTGAGGCTTAAGTAAAAATGTCTTCAGACTAACTTGTCAAGTCTCGAGACACTAAACATATATGTTAAAATATAAGGTAAATTTTACTCTTATGGTCTCAAGACTTAATAGTAAAATAGCCCTAAATGCATATTTTTAACAATGGTCTTTGTCAAGATCTAGTAACTGGCTGAGCATAAACTAATGGGGTAGAACTTCGTAATAGACTTTGGACCTATAACTTCCAAAATCAAACAATCAACGTACTGTTAAGAGCTAGATGCATCACTTCAACCCAATAAATTTACAAACAAAGTTTCCAACGATCTCTCACTAACTCTGAAAAAACTTAGCATGTAAACCATCCTTATTCGATGCAAAGGAGGCATCTCAAAAAGTGCCTTAAAAATCTCATCATTAGAACTTATTAATGAAATCATCATATAGTTTCATAAACTTGCCTCTGATAGGAAAGCATCCACTAATTACCCTTTCACACGTGTAGAGATTTGAAATAAAAAAAGAAAAGAAAAGAAAAACAAATTTCAATCTTTCTTCATCAAAACACCATTCTCCATCTTCCAATTTTAGTGCCTCAGTTTTGATTGCTCTTTTTCTGGCCATCGTTCTACTATAATAATACTTAGTATTACGATCACCATTCATTAACAATTTGCACCTACGCTTTTGCTGCTAGAATATTTCTTCATAACCTACAGCCTCTTCAAGCTCCTCTCTTAGTAATATAAATAATACTAGTTTTTTACTCTGTGTGATGTATAAGCTAATTGTATGTATTGTTTAAAATGTATTATTTTTTATTTTTATAATTTTTATGAATAATATTAAAAAAATCAAAGATAATATTTTAATGAAATTGTTGAAATTTATTAATGATAATATTGCGTGAAATTTAATATAAAAACTGGATATTACATAAAAGATAAGATTTTATTATTTTATTTTATTAAATTGATAGAAGGAAAAAAAACTAAATAAATAGATATATTGACATGCAAATATTGATAAAGTACTACCCAGAGTACAAATATTGTCATGCAAATTTCAAAATCAATATTCATATATGTAACTTATATATTGAGATGAATGAGGAAGGAATAAAGTACAAAATATTAAAATTATGAATAATAATTAAATATAAAATTTATAAAATGTTAAATATATTTGGGAGGTCTCGTATTATAGGGATTAGATTAAATTAATCTATTTTTATTAAATGGGTTCAATTTAGTCCTTTACTATTAAAAAGAATTAAAAAGTTTAAATTGTAATAGAGTTAACATTTAATGTATTAAAATGTATTGAAAAGTATTCATTTAATTACAGTTCAATTTTAAAAATATTAACTTTATTAAATGGTAAGTGTTAATTATATTCCAATTTGACTTTATTTGATTCTTTTAATAGTATAAGGACTATATTGATTCAATTAATAATAGATAAATTAATTTGATAAGTCGTTGTAATATAGAAACTTCCATGTACATTCACAGAATTCAAAGTTAACATTTTTAAATTAACGTTTTAATGAAATCCAAAATAGAAAAAGACTTATAATTAATATTGTTTAAACTATAGTAGTGAATAATTCTGTATATAATCAAAACTAAATTAATTTATTTAATAAATATTTCAAAGAATATATTATCTACAATATATAAGCAATTAATTGTTTTTAAAATTAAAAATATTCAAAAATAATTTTATATTTTTAATACCGTTTAATTTTAAATAAAATTTATTTCTTTTTAATTTTTAAAATTTAAAATTTAATTAATTATTGACATGACATCTATGTAACAATCCACATGTACGTTACATCAACAAAGTTAACGGATGTTAATTTTTCTATCCATTTTAGGATAATTTGACAAATAATATAAATTTAAGGGCTAAAAAAATAAAAAAATAAATGGAGGACTAAAATATTTTTTTTTTTTGTGCGAAAAGTTGGAGAGTATAAATAAGTTACTATGCCGTGAAAAAATGGGGGATAACATTTGCAAACTGAGGCGACTGAGAAACTAGTTTGTTGTGAGCTGCATATACAAGTGTAACTAGCCATATATATGAGACACACGGTCCATAAGGACAGATACTAGCAGCATAATATTCCATACAAAGCCAATGATGAAAAGAAAGAGTTAGCCTTAGCCGGCATGTACGTATTTGATCCATCCACCCGTCCCCCTAGTTAACAATGATGCATCCTAATTAAATACAAGGTCCAAATGATCTGCATGTTCTTTTTTCTTTTTTGTGTAAAAGATGATCTGCATGTTAGTGATTATTTGATTAAAATGCTTTAACTTGAATTGTTTATCAAAGGATTAAAGATTTGCAGCAGCTTCTAAGATTTAAGATTATGCAGCTTCGCAGTTACTTTTTTGTAATGTTGGTCACTATAAGTGATAATGAATTTTTAAATCTGCAACTCCACAAAAAGAAAAAAAGAAGTAATTATATATGTTTACTTTCTCGCTATATGTGCGAGTGGAGGGGATATATATCAAAACATGGACAAGGCTACAATATATATAATATACATGGCCACTTTGAAGGCAAACCCTTATTAATTAGTGCAAAATATAGGTATGTATATATGGTTATGTAGAATAGGAATATAGATCAACTGCACGCCTTGTCTATGAACCCCATATTCCTTTTCAATCCACTCACCCAGCAGGCGCAGTACAACGTCTTCCAAATATCAATGTTCCAAATGTAATATTATATAATAGAGAGAGTGGGGGAGGGTGGAGGTGAGGGGCATTACCAGTTCCACTGCATAGATGAAGCATCCAAATCCCAAACACTGTTGGCATCTGCAGCTTTCATCTGTGCATGCCATTCCCTTCCAACAACTTCAAGACAAAACATATCTTGAATGAGAGAGAGAGAATGTCTGTCTGCCTGTCTGTCTTTGTCACACATTACTGTTCCATCAAAGCATTATATAGGAGCTCCTAAGATTGTTCCCTATTCTATGATTCTATCCCTTGTCCTTTACCCCTTACTCTCACCGTCCCCTCTTCCTCTTTCTCCCAATCTCTTTCTCCTAACCACATCTTTAGATATTGGATAATCGCAATACATTTTGATTAAATTCTAAATTTAGAAGAGTCAAACTTTTCAATAAGATAAAACTCTTCCAAGATTATTGTTTTTATATATAAAACTTGAAATTAAATTTTATTTAAAATATATTAAGGCTTTGTTTAACATTATTTTTAAAAGTGCTTTTAGAGTCAAAATTAATTTTCAAACAAGAAATAATGCTGAACAAATAACTTTTTGAATTAAAAATATTTTTGAAAAGTGCTTTTAAACTTAAAAGCAAAAGTAATCTTTTAGCTTTTGTTATTAACAAAAGTGCTTTTGGGTCAAATAACTATTTTAACTCTTTTAATATATTTTATATAATATTTATATTTTATATGTAATTATTTTCCTATTAAAATTCATTTTATTATAATTTTAAATTTTTATTGGTTATATTTTATTATTTAAAATATAATTTATATATTCAATTAAATTTTATGAATAATTAAAATTAATTTTTAAAATGTTTAAAATTTATATTTCATATATTAAAATATTAACAATAAATTATTTTAATATTCTTATTAAGATATTATAATATTAACTAATTTGAATATTATTTAAATACATATTTATTCTTTTATGAAACCACATTTAAAATAGACATTTTATTTCTCAAAAATACTTTTTGACAACAATACTAAACAGTTAAATCTTAAACTAAATTTTTAAAAATACTTCTTAAAATCACTTTTTCATGTCACTTAATTTTTAAAAACACTTTCTCAATGTTAAACTAGCCCTAAATTTCTTATTACTCTCACCTCACAACTATTAATTAAAGCTTTTAAAAGAAGGAATTCGATGTAGTGGAATTGTTTATGGAAAAACCCACACTAAGAAGGGCCACCACCATCCCACGGTCTCTCCAAAGCTAAAAAGAAGCATTGGATTGGGGGCAAGGTAGCTAGGTGACAGAGAGCATCCCCAATCTATTAAATTCCTCCAAACATACCCTTCCAAAATCCAATCCATATATCCATGTGCCACTTTCAACATTCTTTTGGACTCTTTTTCTCCTTTAAACGTTAATTTTGCCTCTCTTCACTTGCACTAACCAAAGTACTACTACCCCTAAGATTGCCCATATAACCTTTTCCTTTTGGAATTTTGCCCCTTAGCTACCGATTCTATTCCTTTTCTAAAAATCATTTTAGAATTTCATCGAACAACTAAAACTGCATGCCTTAAACTAATTCAAGCAAAAGCTACGGGGGACATATGCTACCAACATCCTATAAATACACGTAAACCCTTTAAACGTCTCCTTAGGCATTGTTGGTTGCAAAATGGGAAGGGAAAGCATGAATGATCCAATCGTAACCCAATCATCGATTGCGCTGCTGCAAGAGAGGTTTATGCAGTTGGAAAGGATGAAAGAGATGAGAGAAGAGAGGGAACTGCTAAGAAAGCTGGCGGAGCCTAAACAATGCAACAACCCCACTTGTTATGAGCCATCAGGGTTGCTGTTCTTTCACTTGTTGACCACACCAAGACCAAGGTCACCACCATCACCACCACCTCGTCAAGTACCTAACATGTCATCACTCTGGTCTGGTTTACAGTCGAGGGGCAATTGGCCTCCACCTCCAAGTTCTACTTTTGGGTGCAGGGAGACCCCACTTTTTGGTTTGTTGCCAACAACAACAGTCACAGGGAAACCTTCGCCCACTTTGCATGTCTCTCTCAACAAATCCCAAGATTCGGATTACAATGACGATATCGATACCTCTCTTCATCTGTAACCAATGATATATATATTAACCAGTAATATTTAGTGAAAGAGTTGGATTATATATAGTAGCAATTCATATCTGCCATCGGGTATATTTTATTAATTTTCCTTCATGTTCTCTCTTATATATAAATATAATTAAGCTGAAATTCCCAAATTTTGATCTCTTAATTAAGTTGCAAGGCTAAAAAGCAATAATAATTTCTAACAAACCTAGAAGAGTGCTATTCATTCAAAAACTAGTATATATGATAGTGCTATTACTCTTTACCAATTATGTATAACAAAAATTATTGAGGTTCTAATAATTGCATCTACTGGTTCATGTATATATACATTTGGTGATTTCACATTTTATGAATTCCAGAATAGATACCATCTATAACTAAGTATATTCATTACCCAAACAAGGAGGGAGGATAAGGATGAATATTGGCTAGTAATTATTTATATTTTTAATGAAATATTTAATTTATTCTTTTAAGTACCGAGTTTAAAGAAATTTTAAATGAACTGACTTATTTTTTGTTATTGGTTATATTATGATTTTATTATTTATTAAGATATAAATATTTCAGAAAAAAATTATTATTTTAGTTTTAAATATCACATTTTATTTTCATATAATAAATTTATATTTCATATAAAATTTTATAAATGATACATTTGTATAATTCAATATAATATATTATATGTATATTATTCATACATTTATTATGGTTAATTTATTGATTATGAAAAAAAGGAAAAAAAGTAAAATTAACGAGTACATAAATTGTACCTTTAATAATGAATACAAAACTTTATTATTATAATATTTGAATTATTAAAATAATATATATTTTAATTATACTTATTAGTTTTAAGTAATTATGCTTATTAATTATTATGAATAATGTTCGGTTACATAAGGAAAATTATTTTGTTTAATAAATTACAAAATTCGAACACATAAAAACATATGCTACATATGCTATACTAAAATTTAGTTTAAATATTACTTTAATTAATTATGTATATTCTATACACTGTCAATGAGTTAGATAATAATTTATCATTAAATATTTTTTTAAAAATAAGTTCACCTAATTTTATTTTTAAAATATGTCATAATTTTACTTATTATAATGTTAATGTTGTTGGAATATTTTCAACAATATTTATAGTGTTTCAATAACTATAAATGAAATGCTATAATTAATTAAAAGTTATATCTTTTAGTTATTGGTCAAGAGTTATATCACTTGATTTTTGCAAAGAATTATAATTATTCAAACAATATTACTTAAATAGTTATGATATTAGATGAATAATTAGTTCTCTTTTAAAGATGTTATTATTCAGAAAAGCCACCTATTGAAAGATATCTCTACGAAGAGAAATGAAAATTCCTACAAATAGGAATGAGATTTCATTTGAAAATCATACCAACAAGTTCTAAAAATTCTCTATCTTTCCTTCATCTTCTAATATTATTAGATTGTTTTATAAAAAATTACTGCAGAAATTCTTTATAGAAATTGATTTTCTTGTTATACATTGCTCAGTACTTAATGGACTATTTTTGTCAGTGCAAAATGCAAATAGCCATCGGGCTTCATTATATCCTCGAGATTCATTTGCTTGAAACTCATTTGAACATCGAGTATAGGTGGGAGAAAATAGAACCTTAAAGATAGTGGCTTGATACACACCTTAGAGCCTTGTCTTATTTCTTCGTTTTCTATTCGAGTTGTTTGTGTTTCATTCGTGTGTTCGAGATTTTCTCATCGAGGTTTTGTAATGACAATTTTAAGTTTCCATTTTTCATGATGACTACTACAACACATGAAAGTGGAACACTAAGGGAGTTGGCTTCCAACTTTGTCAAGCTTGATCAAATTGATGGTGGTAATTTTCCAAGATGACAAAAAAAGATGCACTTCTTATTATCAACTTTGAAGATTGCCTATGTTTTGGATACTCCAAGACCAAAAGAGAATGAAAACAAATTTGTTGCTGCAACCCAAGAAAAACAAAAAATGGGACAATGCTGATTACATGTGCATATGCCGCATATCAAACGGTTTATCGATGGTTTGTTCGACACCTACTAAAACGAGGTCATTGCTAAGAAACTATGGGACAAATTAGAGATAAGATACATGATAAAAAAATGCTACAAGTAAGGAATTTCGTGTTAATCGTTTCAATAATTATCAAATGATTTATGGTCATTCTGTTATGGAATAATTTCGTGATATTAAAAAATGTTGAATCAGTTTAAGCAATATGATATGAAAATGGATGAAATGATTGTTGTATCCTCTATAATAGACAATCTTCCTCCATCTTGAAAAGACTTTAAAAGAAGTCTAAAACATAAGAAAGAGGAAATATCTCTTGAGGCTTTGGCAAATCATCTTGTTATTAAAGAAGAATATCGAAAACAAAATCGAACCTAGATTTTGAAAATGCCATAGCGCATGTTACAGAGGAAGTATAGACTACTAAACCATCCAACAGAAAGTTCATATAGGTTGCTAGAGCATTTAAGTTCAAAAAGAAACAAAAAGGCTCATGTTACAATTGTGGCAAGCCAGGACATTTCAAGAATGAATGTCGAGTCTTAAAGAAGAAATCTTCTTTTAAGGCTGATAATAATAAAAAAGTTCATTGCCATGATTTTTGAAATTAATATGGTACAAGATGGTAATGCATGGTAGATTGATACTGGAGCAATCAAACATGTGTGCAAAGATAAAATCATGTTCACAAAATTCACACAATGTGAATATGGTAATGACTTGTACATGGAAAATTCTTCCATTTTAGCAATCAAAGGCAAAGGGTATGTTGAACTACAATTCACTTTTGGAAAGGTTTTAACCTTGAATGATGTATACTATGTACCATAAGTTAGGAATAATTTAGCGTCTGAAAGTTGTTGAATAAGTTTGGCTTCAAACTTGTTTTTGAGGCAGATAAGTTTATTCTAACTAAGGGAAGAGTTTTTGTAGGGAAAAGGGTATATGTATGAGGGTATGTTCAAACTCAAAATTATTAATAAGAATAAAAATATTGTTTCAACTTACATGATTGAATCTTTTTGTTTATGGCATTATAGATTAGGTCATTTGAATTATAGAAAATTGAATGACATGCATAAGTTAGATTTAATTCCTATTTTTAATAATATTATTTAAAAATGCAATACATGTACATTGACTAAAATTAATAAAAGTCCTTCCTTAAGGTTAAAAGGAAAACAAAATGTCTGATTTTATACATAGTTTGTGACATGCATAATAATGCTACATTAGGTGGAAAAAAATATTTTGTTACTTTCATTGATAATTGTACTAGATATTTCTATGTATATTTATTGCATTCAAAAGATGAAGTGCTTGATAAATTTAAAGTTTATAAATCTAAAGTTGAAATTCAATATGAATCATTTATCAAGTAGTTAAGATCGGATAGAGGTTGACAATACTATAATTCAAATTATTTTGAATCCACTGGGATTATTCATCATGTGTCAGCCCCTTACACACCACAACAAAATGGTGTAGCTGAAAGAAAAAATAGAGTCTTGACTGAAATGGTAAATTCAATGTTATCATATTCAAGTCTTGGACAAGGTTTTCGAGGAGAAGTTGTTCTAATAGCTTGTCACATATTGAATAGAGTTTCTAATACAGAAACTAAAATAATCCCTAATGAACAATGGAAGAAAAGAAAACCAAATATTAATTATTTGAAGGTTTGAGGTTGTAGAGTTATTTTCAAAGTTTCAACACCTAAATGTAAAAAATTAGGTGACAGAGGAACTGAATACATATTTATAGAAGATGCACATAATAGCAAGGCATATAGGTTCATGGTAATTGAACCAAATGATTCAATTTTAATTAATATTGTTATTGAATCAAAAGATGTTATTTTGATGAAAATAAATTTTATTTTATTTCAAGACAATTACAACCACAATAATTAATTCATTCTTCAAATGAGAATAAGATTTCATTGGAACAAGTTGATAATAATGATGAATCTTATCAAGAATTAAGAAGAAATAAAAGGATTAAAAATTTCAAAGATTTTGAACCAGATTTCATTATGTTTCTTGTAGAAGGTAAAGGTGTAAGTACATACAATAAGATACTTTATTGTTATAATACGAAATTTGATCCTATTACATTTGAAGAGGTAATGAAATCTCAATACCTTGCTTTTTGGAAAGAAGCAATAAATGATGAGATGGATTCAATAATGAGAAATCAAACTTGGATCTTAGTTGATCTTCCATCAGGTTCCAAACCAATAGGTTGTAAATGGATCTTCAAAAAGACAATGAAGATCGACGGAACCATTGATAAATTAAAGTAAGACTGGTAGCCAAAGGTTTTACACAAAAATTATAACACCCCAAACCTGACCTAGATGTTATGGCCTAATCCGAAGATGTAGCAAAGAATGAGTTTACTTATGTAAAATAATTTCAGTTATTGAACTCATGTACTTCATATCCATTTTCGAAAACGTTGATTAATTAGTTTATTTGCCAAAACTTATTTTTCAGCAGAAGTCTAACAAAACTGATACATTTTTAAAAATCTGACTCGTGTTCTTAGGAAAACCTCTTTTTGTGTAAAAACCATCAATTTCATAAAATAATTTTATCAAGCATGCAGAATATCAACAAACCAAAAATCAACAGTTTAAAATCATAAAGTCCAAAGATTCCCAGAAATTACTAACTCTTAAATGAAATTTAAGAATCAAGAATAAAATCATAAATTGCTAAGTTTAAACAGTTTACGGATGTATGGTAACTGTTGAGCCTCTGCCGCATCGATCCGCCTAAGTCTGTGGATTACCTGACAAAACAGATAACATATGTGAGTTTACAAAAACTCAGTGTGTAACCCATCAGAAATATACATCAGAAACAGATACAGTTTCAGATTCAGGTTCAGATCTAAATTCAAATTCAAATTACAGAAACAGATATGCATCAATCCTACCCCCATCCTCTACACACCATCTTTGACCATCCCATCACACCATGTGGGGTTTACAACACCCACTCATCCTTACACATCACACTATGTCATTAAGACACATATCAAAATATATGCAGCCAAGCTATCAGAATATAGGCGATTAACACCGAACAGAATACTTCCTCCTGATATACCAATCCCACCTCAATAATAGATGCAGAAATCTAATTCAGATATAACAGATTTAACATATTCAACATGCATATATACAAATGTCAGATGTACGTATAGCAGTACAGTCAGGCATACATTCAGTATCCTACTCAGATCAGTCTATCAGAATTTCATAGCATACAAATTAGGGTTTAATTAGCCCTTACCGACCCAACAGTAGACCCACAGTTGATCAAAGTAACCTATGAAACCCTAGGGAGAATTTCAAAAAAATGGGCCCACATGCCGTGTGGTTTACCTGTGTGGCCTACACGACCTGGCCCAAAATCCACACTCTCGTGTGGCATGCCTGTGTGGGCCCACACGCCCAACTTGGCCTAGCCCGTGTGGCCACACGGCTGTGTCCTGCACATGACCAAGCCTTCGTCGATCATATGATCGTGTCTTGCACACGACCATCCACACAAGTGACCACACGCCCGTATGGCGTCGACAATGCAGTTTTTCAACTTTTACCGAAACTCAATTTTTTGCATTTTGGGAACACACCTAATATCGATTTGAGGTGAAAACTATCTTGAACCTCCCAAGACCTAAAACAGAACACCTCAACACCGATTTAGCAGATTGATTAACAATTTCGACACATGAATTGATAAGAACCCGACTTACCACCATTGACAAAACGCCTCTAACGCGAACTAAATCGTTAAAGTGTGGTTCCCTGCTTCATAATCTGCTCCTAAACACAAATTACCAAATATCAATTACTATAGATTGACATTGCTAAAACCCCAACCAAAAGTTAACGGAAAGCCAAACATACTTACCAACCGAACGAATCAGAAAACCCAGTAGCGATGGTTGAACAAAAGTTTTCCACCAAAAACAGAGAAATAAAGAAAATTAAAGGTGGGAGGCAAAAAGATAAAGAAAGCCAAAGAAAGGAAATTTTGGGGAAGAAGAATAACTGGAGAAGAGAATTCACGTCAGAAAATTCCTGAAGGAGAGAGAAACGAATTTTTTTTTAAAATAATATCAAAATAAAATATTTTGATAACTCCCCACTATCTTCTCAACCCCCATTATCCCACTACATCTCAACCACTTAAGAAGTTTAACTCCATCGAAACTCTAACGCATAACTGAGCAAAGCTATAACATCCTTGCTCGCATAGGGATTCGAACACAAGACCTCCAACACAACAACTCCCTTACAACTTGAACTAGCAGGCTCTTTCTGATATGGATCAACAGACAATTTATAAAAGCCTACTGATCAAGGGTAAGGCTTGATCCAAAAATAACAAAGGTGAGACTTGAACCCAAGACCTCTCAAACACACCTAGAACACCAAACCACTAAAAGCAGACAAATATTTGTGTCAAATATTCACAGAAGCATAAATAAATTATTTAGGGCGTTACAAAAACAAGGTATTGATTACTTTAATACATATACTCTAGTAGCAATAATTGCTACGATAGACTTTTAATATTACTTGCCTTAATGTATAATTTGGTTGTTTAGCAAATGGATATTAAAACTGCATTTTTAAATGGTGAATTGAAATATGATGTGTACATGGAACAATATGAAGGATTTGTTGTTCCAGGACAAGTATAGTGTGTAAGCTTGTTAAATTTCTATATGGGCTTAAACAAGCACCAAAAGTAATGACACCGAAAGTTTGACAAGGTTCTTCTAACTAATGACTATAAAATAAATGAATCCGGTAAGTACATATATAACAATTTTGAAAATAGAAAATGTGCCATAATTTGCTTATATATAGATGACATGCTTATATTTGGCACAAATTTTGAACAAATAGAAAACTCAAAGAAATTTTTGTCAAACAACTTTGCTATGAAGGATATGGGTGTAGCAGATGTTATTATTGGGATTAAAATAACCTGATAGGAAAACATTATAGCTTTATCATAATCATATTTAATTAAAAATATGCTTAAAAAGTTTGATTTTTTCAATTGTATACCAACATCTACACCCATGGATCCTTAAATAAAATTAGTACCTAATGCTGGTAAGAAAATTGATCAATTGAAAAATACAAGTTTAATTGGTTGTCTTGTGTACATAATGACTTGTACAAAACCATATATTGCATATATTGTTGGGAATTTAAGTAAGTACAAGTAATCTAAGTAGTTTTCATTAGAAAATTTTAAATAAAGTACTTAGGTACTTAAAGAAAACTATTAACTATGGGTTGTGCTATAATGAATATCCTTCAATTTTAAAAGGGTATTCAAATGCTAGTTGGATTACAAGTTTGGAAGATCATGCTTCTACTAGTGGGTGAATATTTATTCTTAGTGGAGGAGCTACTTGGGGTTCCAAGAAATAAACATGTATACCCCAACATAACAGCCGAATTCATTGTATTAATCGATGTATCTAAAGAAAAAAAAA